>NC_056733.1:1877049413-1877349413 GCF_019279795.1 Protopterus annectens | reverse complement strand
TATTAAGATCAATGAAAGAACTAGATTACAGAAAGTAAATAAGACTCAAAATGAACAACAGAAATTCATATGATATAACATAAGTAAATAAGATACATTACCATGCAGCTAAATTAATAACAAATAACATCTTACCAAAAAATACAGAGCAATAAGGGAAAGGATGGGAAGAAATAATACCATCATAAAAGCATCAAATAGAGAAAACTATAACTCAATTAAAACAAGACGTGTCACTGTTAAAAGATTATAGAAGGGGGAACAGATCAGTAAAATACTTATTAAAATAGAAGCAATGCTTAGTATTAGAACAGATGAGGATATATTATATACTGTTTCAGATAAAAAAACTAAAGATATCATCACAGGCAGAAAAACATAGAAAAAAATACAAATAAATATAAAGGAAATGTGCAAAATAAGACTAATGACCCAAAAATGTTTTATAGAAAATTAAGAAACAAAGGAAAAGGAATAGCAACACCAGCAAAAAAAGAAGAAACAAATTTTAGAGAAATATTTATGAAGACCTTGTGGAGCATAAATATGCTGAATTGATAGAAAAAGTAAATAAAAAACAGTAAGGAATTCTAATGTAGATGATACAAAATGGGATGAAGCAACATCTAGAGAAATTGAAACAAATTTAGGAAAAACTACTAACTGGAAAACCCTAGGCCCAGATGCAATACCTAACGTCTGACTAAAAGAACATCTTTACATGAAGATTTAGCTTTGAGTAAGAATTCTCCTTAAGTGTTAACCAGTAATCCATCTTAAAATCTGTAGACCAATAACTTGCCTTCCAAACAATGTACAAACTATATACTAGGTCTGGAATTAATGCCAACAGAGTTTGTAGTCATTTAGACGAAAACTCTATCATGGCAATAGAATAAAAGGTTAAGAAAAGAAAGTCATATGGAACAAAGGATCATTTGTTGCTAAATAAAGTCATACGGAAGAATTTTTTTAAAGGAGAATAATCTAAGTATGGCATATATATATTACAAAAAAGCATTTGAGAGCATACCATATTTAAGGATAAATTACAGATGTATAAGATACACCCTATATTGATCAATTATATCAGAGTGACCATGAAACAGTGGCAAACCACTTTGCAATTACCATGACAAACAGAAAATTATTATCCCAGGGATAAAATTTCAAAAGGGGAGTATTCCTAGGTGATTCTTTGTCACTACTGTTGTTTTGTCTTGCCCCTAGCTAATTAGGCTACTTAATTAACAGAGTAGATCTTGATTATAGTGTAGCTAACATAAATCAATTAACAGATTATATCTTGGTTAAAATTTGGCTAACAGAAATCAAACTTGCTTAAAGATTTCTCATCTACTTTTTGTGGCTGACTTAAAATTATATAGTTCATTAGATGAGTTGAAAACACAACTGCAAGTAGTTAAAACTTTCTGAAACGATATAAGAATGGCATTTAGTCTTGATGAATGTGTGAAAGCAATGTTTAAAGCAGGAAAGCTGCACTATCAAGAAATATGTGATATAAAGGAACTTGAGCACGAAGTGTATAAATATTTGGGAACTGATGAAGGATTGGCAATAAAATATGAACAAATGTGAATTAACCTCAGTAATGAATATTTTAGAAGACTAAAACTAATACTGAAAACAGCCCTGACATCTAGGAATAAAGTCAAAGCTATAAACCAATTTGCTTTCCCTGTTTTAACTTACAGTTTTGGTGTGATTGATTCATTATCCCACCTGTATTATTAAGTGTGGTATTTTCAACTCAAGAATAACTGATAAATTAAGAACTTTAAGGAGGTAAGATATAAGATCCTCTGCAAATATTCAATAAAATTCAAATTGTAGTTAATCTTAACTTAACAAATTTGCCTTTTAAATTTATGTTAACAGGGGATGCTTCAAAGGTATAAGATTACCAGAATCATCTTATAAAATGTGAATTATATTTACAGCGCATTTACCTCAAATACTTTTGGCTAATGGTTCTTTACTTTATCCATAAATAAATAGTTATGAAAAATGTACTAATTATAAAGATGTTGAAGATTATACAGTACAGTATGTGTGGAGATACTAATTATAAGAGCAGATCTTCAAGAAGAGGTCACTCTAAAAGTAAACCTCAACATTTGGCTTTACCTACCTTATGCTCCTTTTTACAGCCAGAAATGTTATCAGTCATGCCTCAGTCGCTATGAAGACCAATGTTGCTCTCACACCAGTATCCCATCAAACTCTTTGGTGCATTCCGCTGCCATATAACGACATTAGTGCTAGAAGCTTTCTTCAGCTGTTTGAAGTCCAAGTGGCTCTAACACAAACATGTGATTATAGTAGGCTATTGCATTTCAAGCAAGTAAAAAAAATGTAGCTATGTAATTGAACAATAAAATTTACAATTAAGCCACATTCTTCCCTTTTTGTGCTTCTATTCAGTTCATCACTGAATACAATGTTCCTTTGGCAGTTATCTCACTAAGCACCTAAAGCAACTCAAGAAATGTCAATGTTTCTCCATCAAAATGATCTGAAACCTTTGTATCCCTAACCTGATTTACTGAAAGCCCTGTCCCTCTACTGAGTGTCATACAGACTCATTTCACTCTATGACTTTTTCCTCCTTAGTTATTCACTCCCAATGCATTGGTTCCTTTGCTAATTTTCTCCAACAAATTCCATTCCCAATCTTTATTTTTAATAACATTATTCTACCTGGATTACTAAGTGTGGTATTTGCCAATTAAGAATATTGATTAGTGAAGTACTTTAAGGAGGTAGGGTACAAGATCCCCTGCAAATATTTGATAAAATTCAAATTGTAATTAATCTAACTTAACAAATTAGTCTTTAAACATTTTAGATAACTACTCTACTGACTGTCATACTTACTCCCGCGGGGTGATCTCTTCTTAACCTTCCATGTTGTAAAAGACCCAGCACTCTTTGAACTCCTTCACCTAAACAGAACCAGTGATAAAGAAAACACCTGCTCTAGAGACTTAAACCTGTACTACAACATGAACAAAACCAAATGGTGCTACAGGTACTTATTTAACATATTACCCAATTTCATAGGTTCATAGGTAGTTACTATGGCCTATACAAGCCTAGCCAAAAAGGTACCCTGGCTTTCGCCACCCAAGAAAATTATTTTCCTGTGCCCCTGTCGAGCAGAGCCACAGAGGTGATCCACAGGGTGAATTTCTTATTTCCCATCCAATCATCAAGATTTTTCTTGAAGAGTGCTAATGAGGAGCTTTGTTTGATATAGATAGGTAGTTTGTTCCAGAGTATGGGAAGTCTCTGGGACAGGAATCTATCCCTCCAGCATGTTCGGTTTATTGTGGTGACAAGGTTTAGGTCCCTAGAGCATGTAGCTTGGAGGGATTGGGATTTCTTTAAATGGAGCATGTCCAACAGCTCTGGGTTTGACATAGCTTTGTATGTTAGGCAGAGATCACCTCTGAGTAGGCGATATGCGACGGAGTAAAGCTGGAGTTTTGTGAGACAGTCTGTGTAGGGCATCTGTTTGAGGCCGGTAATCCTCTTTGTGAGGTATTTCTGCAGCCTTTCCAGTTGTTGTACATGTATTGTGAGGTACATACCAAAAGGAGTGTTGTACTCCATAATAGGTCTAATGAGCGATGAGTAGAGGGGAACAATGACCTATTTTTTCCTAGATGAGAAACCTTGTGTGATGAGGTGTGCCATGTAGAAGGATTTCCTGACTACTGTGGTGATGTGATTATCAAAGGAAAGACTACTGTCCACCTGTATCCCAAGGTCTCTTATCACACTTTCAGTGTTAAGTAGACTACCACCTATGTGGTAGCTCATGGGTACAGAGTTTTTACCAAAGGGGATGACAATGCACTTTTTGGCATTGAGCTTGAAGCCATGGCTTTGACACCAGGCATCTGTCTCTGTGAGGCCCTTTTGTAGGATCTCCACATCGTTAGGAGTTTTAATTATGGCTCCTAGTTTGCAGTCATCTGTGAACTTCATTAGCCAAAGACCTTCTGTGTTAGCCTGTACTTCAGAAAAGTAGGTACTAAACAGGAGAGGACCCAGAACCCATTTCAAGAACAGACTGGCCTTAATATAAAGCAGAGTACTTCTCAGCCTTTAAAACCAGGTTGGATACTGGTTAAGTGATCACAAATTTTTACCTGAGATATGTAAGGAAAATCTACTTAATAGAGGACATTGTTAGTCTCCCATTACTGAGTTTTGTGGATGAGCTTCTAAAGGGTCTCCTTGCTTCATAAGCTTAGTAAGAGTATATGACCCCATTAGCTCTTACTAGGGTTTGGTGGTACTTTTACTGTGATACTATTCAGGGAAGGTGTCTTTTAACAGCATAAGTAACAAATGTTCACCACAGTACAACTGATGATTCATTTAAGCCCTATCCCTGTATTCTGTCTCCTACAGGCTGTTGAGTGGATATCCATGCCTGGCATATAAAGCATCATCTGACCCAGTCTGCTGGATCTTCTTCATATCCACAAACAAACAACACCAGAATTACCCATTCTATAGACATAAGCCTTGCCTGTCATATAAATAGGACCTACTGGACAAATAGATATGTATCACAGAGAACAGGCTCCCCATACATGTGAAGCATAACTTGGACAATTGGATGGGGAACCAGAAATGTACCCCTGGTTTGGCACCTGTCTCTAATAGACACATGCAGCACGTAAATGTTTCATTCCCAAGCCCCTGTTTATACTACTAAAACTTGCCAGAGATTTCAGATGCAGTGCTAGCTTTAAAAAGGCCCCAGTGGTCATTATTCTAGCAGACACCTACAAAGCCCTAAACAGCAGTCTGGGGATAGCATATGGCAAGCTCACCATGGTTATATGCTGCTATGACAACAGTAAGGACAAAGTAATAGTTGGGATATAGTCACTTATAGTCTGACAGTTGAGACTTTATTTTCATATGGTATATACAGCATTTATTTTAAATGCAGGGGTGATGGTGGGTGGGGTGCTCAGGACTACAGTGCAGTGATTGTTACAGGTGGTAGTAGTTATTTATTTATTTATTTAACATTTGTTTACCAGGAACGTTCAAGTGGCACAGAGCCCATTTTCAGCAGAGGCCCAGGGAGAAATGTTCCAGACTCATGTCTTTGGAATGTAGGAAGAAACCGGGGCACCCGGAGGAAACCCATGCAAACACAGGGAGGACATGCAGACTCTGCACAGAAGGCACCCCAGCCAAGAATCAGATTGGAAAACCTCTTGCTGCGAGGTGACAATGCTAACCGCTGCACTACTGTGCCATCCTAATAGTAATATTAATGAGTAATCACCCACTAGTACTCCATGTTAGTTTTGTAGACCACTTTGTGCAGCAAAACATGCATGTGGCGATGCTCCCTAATTATGGCAGTACTTATTCTTAGTGCCATCTGCATTTCTGTCAGCAATAATTCCTATCAGGCATTTGTTAGGTTCTCCTCCTATTGCAGGATGGTTGGAAGTTCAAGAACCAATATAGTCAGTAATCACAGCAGTAACTTGAACCTCTGATGACATACTTTGAGCTGGTTGCTGCTGGGGAGCATATCTTGCATGGTCAGCTCCCAGATATTCCAGCAGGTATGCAGAGGGTACTTGGCTGACCTCTCCAATGCTTAGTCTCTATTTCTTGCAACACCCAAGAACATAATGATAGGCAATTAATGTAACCACTTCCAGGGTCATACTAGAGAGCAAGGATGATACAGCCAAGCATGCTGTTATCTCATCCTCCTTTAGAAGGTACAACAGGGTGGCCAGTATCTGGACATGTAGGGACAACTCTACATCAATGTCATATGGTACATTCAGATGGTTCTTTTCTAGCAGCTTCCACACAATCTATCTGTAGTGCAACAGGCATCTTTTCATTGTGATCTTCAGAAACATCCAACTGCCAGCAGAGATAACCATACCCTTGGAATCCGTCAGCATGCACAATGGTACCAGGGCATGCCCACCTTTTCCTGTCACCTCCTTAAAGACAGACCACATAGAACATATGCTACCTCCATCTGATATTTTAAGAAACAGTACACTAAGGGTATGATTCTCTTCACGGTGGCTGTACAGATCCCTCCAATGCAGAGTGTACAACTGGAGGCATATGTTTGCCAATATGAGGAAATGTCCCACCTTCTAGAATAAGGTATGACTTGCAGGGGGTCCTCCATATTCAACGCAGTGGTCATCACCAGTACAGCAATTCCAGTGTCTTTCTTCTCTGACAACCTTTTGATGCATGCGCTGCTGCTCAGAGGTACATCTATACATTGATGTCCTTCAGGGTGCTTGGTGGCTATAGGTTCATTGGTTCATAGGTTCATACTAGGCTATCTGCCCAAGGGCATTTACAAGCCTAGCCCATAGTTATGTGGCTTTCGCCACCCCTTTAGTTTGAATAAAAACTATGCCTATCATTTTGCTGTGCCTCTGTCAAGCAGTGACACTGAAGTAATCCCTGGGGTATATCTGCAATCTCCCATCCATTGGTCAAGATTCCTCTTGAACAAGGCCAGAGAGGTGCTCTGCCTCACATGTACTGGGATTTTGTTCCACAGCATAGGGAGTCTCTGGGTGATGAATCTGTCCCTCCAGCACGTTCTATTTATAACCGTGTCAAGGTTTAAGTCTCCGCCCTTGTGGTTCTGAGGGATCTAGATTTTTGAGGTGAAGCATATTCATCAAATCTGGGTTTGACATGGCCTTATATGTCAGGCACAGGTCACCTCTGAGCAAGCGGTATGAGACTGAATAGAGCTGGAGTTCTTTCAGTCGGGCAGCATAAGACATATTTTTGAGACCCTTTATCCTTTTGGTGAGGAACTTTTGGGGCCTTTCAAGCTGCCGCAGGTGTCTGGTCAGATACATTCCGAACGGGGCATTGTACTCAATCATAGGTCTAATGAGTGATGATTACAGGGGGACGATGACCTCCCTTGATCTAGATGTGAATCCCTTCATGATCAGGTGGGCGATATAGAAGGTTTTCCTAACTACTTTAGCAACATGAGTGTCAAAAGAAAGGCTACTGTCAACCTGGGTCCCCAGATCCCTGATGACTTTTTCTGTGCTCAGTGGATTGCCACCTATATGGTAGCTAGGGGTAACCTTGTTTTTCCCGAAGGGTATGACTATGCATTTTTGGCGTTTAACTTCAGGCCATGGCTCTGGCACCAGTTATCCGTTTCTGTGAGGCCCTTCTGGAGGATATCTGTGTCAGATGTGTTTTCGACTATGGCCCAGTTTGCAGTCATCTGCAAACTTTGTCAGCCATAACCCTCCTGTGTTTGCTTGTACTTCAGAAAAGTAGATGCCGAACAAGAGTGGACCCAGGACTGAGCCCTGTGGGACACCACTTGTGACAGGCTTTGAGTCTAACATGGCTCCAGCAACTCTGACCCTGTGGGTTCTGTCACTTAGCCAGTTTGCAACCCATCTTGTGATGTATGGGTTTACATTCAAGCTGATGAGTTTTTCGATGATACCTGAGTGGGGTATTGTGTGAAGGCCTTTGCCAGGTCGAGGTAGGCTGTATGGGCTGCCTTTCCTCATCAATGGCCTTGGTGACTGTCTCGAAAAGTCAACCAAGTTTAAGAGGCAGGATCTGCCTTTGACAAAGCCAAACTGGGTTGGATCCAAAGTCTGCAAGTTCCCTATGTCTTTATTTATGAGTTCCATTATGATCCTCTCCATGGCTTTGCAGATAAGGCTTGTCAAGCTAATGGGGCAGCAATTTCCAGGGTCTGTGGAGGCACCGCCCTTATGAAGTGGGACCACAGTCGCGTGCGCCACTCCTTGGAGTGCGTATCCTGAGGTGAGGCTAAGATTAAACAGCTGTCCTAACTGTGGGTTTAATTCCTCGTTGAGTTAAGTGAAGCACACAGCCGGGGACACCATCCGGTCCCATGGATGCTGTGTTTTTGCCTTAGTGAGGGCAGTTCTCACCTGGGCGTTGGAGATGTTTGGGGGCTACAATCCTCTGGAATAGATATCTCTCCTTTTGGGAGAAGTTTGCACTGAACCTGTCAGCCAGTATATTGGCAATGTGTGTAGGTTCAGTAATTTTCACATAATTTTGAACTAATTCTGAGCATATCTGGGAGTTTCCTCCTAGGTTTCTAACATAGCTAAAGAAGGCCTTATGATTGTCTTTAGAGTCCTTGGCGATTTTTCTCTCAAAATTTGCCTTGGATGATTTTATGAGAGCTCTTAGTTTTTTACTTATAATGATCAAAGGTGTCTTACCTTTCAAGGATTTTGCTCTATCTTGTAGTAGCTTCCTCCTTTTGTTGTAGAGCTTGTTTATGGCTGGGGTCCACCAGACTGGACGCTTGCCTTTGGTACAGAGAGTCTTAGTTTTGTTTGGGATTGCCTGATCCATGCAGTCCTGTAGGTACTGGTAGAAGGCATTTGTAAGTGATTCAGTGGTTTGAGTAATGTTTACCACTGGCTCAGGGGCCTTAAAGGAGACCACACTAGTTTTTAGAAGTGTGAAATCGGCTTTTGAGAAGTTTTTCACTGTGGTCTTTTTTGTTTCAGGTGGGGGTGGGATGAGGACCTCCAGTGAGATTAGTTTATGATCTGATCTCACCAGTGAGGGGTATACTTCCGGTGTTGAACATTTTGATCCCATGTTCGTGATGATGAGATCAAGTATGTTTTCTCCTCTTGTGGGGATGGTGACTAGTTGTTCCATGGCATTTGAGTTTATGAACTCCAGGAATCTTTGGTTTAGAGTGTTCGGGCTTGAGTAGTGTTCCCAGTCTATATTAGGGTAGTTGAAGTCACCTAGTATGGTGGTGTTTGGAGATACATTTATCCCCTCCAATATTTTCAGGAAGGCCATGTGAGGTTCCTGAGTTTGAGAGGGTGGCCTGTAACATGCTACAAATTGCAGAGCAGTCTTGCCTATGGTTAATTGCACCTGGATGGTCTCCGATGCATCATGCGTTGCCACCAACCTTGAGGTGTGGGTGTCCTTTATGAATATGGACACCCCCCTCCTTTCTTGGTGTTGTCTGGATTTTGGGGCCGGAACTCATGATATGAGGTGAAACCTGTTAGTGCTGGGGTGCTCTCAGGAGCCTTGAACCAGGTTTCTGTCACAGCACAGACATCGATGTTCTCCATATTGAGAAGGGCCTCGAGTGCGTGCATCTTGAGATTGAGACTTCTGGCATTGAGCAGCATTACCTTTAGTTTTTTTCCTTTTTGGTGTTCTAGGGTGGTAGGTTTAGAATTTGAGCCTTGCCTAAAAAAGGCAATATGGGGGTGGCAAGAACCTTAGCCAATATCCGGAAGCCCAGGGGTGACAGGTGCAAGCCGTCCCTTGCGAAGCAGCGTGGCTTGTCCAGCATGTCATCCCAGGCAGACAGACATTGGATCCCCTTTGAATGACACCAGAATTTAAGCCAATTATTAAAGCTGATCATCTTATCACTGTATTGTGGCATCATTCTAGGTGAAGGTAGGATACTGCTCAAGGTCAGGGTCATACCTGCCTGGGCTACATAATCAGAGAGCTCCTCGATGTCCCTTTTCATGTAGTCCAAGGAGGTACGTCTCAGGTCATTGACACCAGCGTGGACAATGACTGAGTCGTACTTGTACCTGCTGTTGAGAGACCTGAGTGCTTGCGTTATGTGGCGGATTCTAGCGCCCGACAGGCAGCTTACTGTGACCTTCTCTTTACTCAGTCTGGTGAGCGGGACGTCAGTGTGTCTGACTATGGAATCACCAATGACAAGTGTGTCTGGCATTTTGTTTGGCCTTAAGGGCTGTGACTGTTTGACACTCTGACTGTGTGGTCTATGTGTTGCATGTGTTGGGTCGTGAGGTGGTAGTTGTTTGGGTGTCTGCTTTGGTGGTCTCTGCTGTTTTGGTAAATTTTTGATCAGAGCCTCCGAGTATGTCTTTGTGTGAGTATGTGTATGATTTGAAGTTGTGATGGTACCATGTGTGACTGGGTATGTATTGTGTGTGGTTACCTTCTCCTCCTGTCTGGTCTTGCCAGTCCTATGTTGAGAGAGCTCAGCCTCCAGTTTGGCCGTATAGTTGCATCTCTCGCATGTATTTGTGTTTTGTGGGAGAAGGAGAGGATTGTCTGTGTACATGAGGCAACTGTAACATTGCCTCAATATTCCCAGGTTCACCAGTTGAGCTGGAGAGGACACTAGCAACTGATCCCTCGACATACTAGAAGTAGTAGATAAAGAGACTTTCAAAGGACTCCGGGGGAAGTGGGTTTTAGGCTCTAACCCTTGCCCTCTGTCATGATTTTGCTATTGTGCATCACAGGCTGAATCAGAATTACATTTTTAGCATGGCATCTTAGTCTGTCCCATCAGTAACTTTCTGGACTATGCACATGGGTATGTCCATTATGAGTACTACCCACTCCTTCAATTTGTCACTCATGCTGACTGCTATAGGAGCTGTGGAGTCTGAACATACTGGTGATGCACTGACCTTTAGTAGCTCTATGCCACTGGTGTGGGGTACTGTGATGGTGCTGTCCTTGCAGATCGTGCTCCTCTTCACATGCATGTGCTAATAATGGTGGTTGTCTGTGTTCCATTTAACATGACAACAGTAGCCATCCACTGACAGCTTCAGTCTCCCCCTCTGACTCAGCATAGTACTATGTCTTCTTCCAACCTGGCCAAAGGTGTACTCATCTGACTCCCTGCTCTAAAGTGTGACACTACTGGAAAAGCTAGCTACCTCCACTGTGGCTAGTACTGTGTGTTCCCTGTGGCCTTGTTACCCAATATGTGGACTGCTGATAGGTGATGGGATCATACTTCTAGCTGCACTTGCTTCCTATGATGCTACCTCACTCTTCCCTGTCTGTGTCACTATCCTTTCTGTCTCAACAGTTGATGCACTTCCATCTACTCACATTTCAGGGACTGTTTTCCTTTTACATTGGCTGGTTCTAGCTGAGATTGCCCCCACCCCATCTTTCTTTCCAGAATGAGAAGTCAGAAAGCATCTGTGTGCTGCTTCTGAACAGTTATGAAGAGGGAAAACCCTCCAGGGAGTACCTGCATTTTGCAGGGCTTATGTTTTTTCCAGCTTGCTTGACACTGTTTAGTTTTATGGCATGCTGATTCCATGTCTGCTTTGATCTCTGGTGTTCTGTACTCAGCATATGTCATTATTTCCCTTTAATAGTAAATCATAACATTTTGGCTGAATTACAAGCAGTATTTAGCTATCCTTGTGAGGTGGTCAATTACAGGACCTCTTGCAGCACAGCCATGCAGGAGACTGCGTTATTCCTGGATGGTGTGACTAACTTGTATGGATTTTAATGGTATGAACAGTGAAGCATTTAGCAGCTTTCTAAAATATTTTGTGCACAAACATTTCTGAAATATGTAGCAGATGTAGCTGATGAACTAGCTAATTTTGTAATTGCAAACGGCAGTACAGCAATTGGCCAGTCATTTAGAAATAATCTAATTTTAAGAGGTATGCTTCTTCTTCTCCTTTTTTATGCAGACAATGTCCCCCCTCAATCTGATAGTTTGAATAAAAGACAAGCAGTTGAATGGATTGATTGATAGCTTTTGTTGAAACTATGTGTGGCATGAAATATGGCTTTGATGTCAATGATCTCCTTTCTCTGTGGAATACTAAGCAATATAACTCGTACATTACAGCTTGTAACTCTGAAATCCTTTTGCCAGAAGTAACATTAACCTGAAAAGATGACTTTCGGGAGTGAGATTTTTAATTCTGTAGTTTCTACAAGTTCAAAGGGATATAAAATTATCTTCTCCAGTGTACAGTCCAAATCCCAAGGTGGATGGCTATGTCTTCTTGGGGTAGTGCTGCCATCTCCATGACAGTTAGAAGACAAGTTGAGAAAGAAAAAACACAAACATTGGTTGAAGCCAAATTAAATTCAAATAAGTAGTTTAAATAATCCAGAAAACTTGCTATGACACGGTGTAGGGGATCTAAACCTTGTGTCAAAATCCAAGGAACAAATTCCTTCCACTTCTGTATTTAAGATTTTCTTGTATTGAGCATTTTAGCTTCCTTTAAAATATTTAAACCTAGAGTTGAAAAAGTTATTAGAAATCAAATCTCTATTGTCTCTGATTATAGGCTCAGAGTTCTGAGGTTGGGATATAGTACTTGGCCATCTTGCTGGGTTAGCATCACATATATATGGGGGTTAAGGCTATGGAGAAAGGTAAGTCAGGCTCATTAGTAGAGAATACCATGGGCTGTCTTGGCCAAAAGGAAGCTATCATATTAGGTTGGTCTTGTTCTGTTTTGCTGTGCAGTGCCATAACAAGTACAGGATGGGGGGGGGGGGGGGGGGGGTCTCAGCCACAAATTGTTAGGGGGCCCAAACCACCTTTGCAAGCAGCAATGGCAAGAATTTAAACATCTCTGTTTGCAAATTGCAGGTACTTAAGGGACCACTAGTTAAGAGTCTGTGAGTTAGAAACTGCAGAAATTGCACTTTCTGCTAAAGTTCAGCAAATTAGTTTAATAAATTATTAATATGTTACTACAGAGTAAATCTTTGTTTAGCCTGGAGATTTTTTTTTTGCAGTCAACAAACAACAAGGAATTATCACAACTCTTTGTTGCAATTTAGCACAGGTGTGAGTAAAGTGCCACTCTACATTTACCGGACATACATAAATGGCTCTTTGTTTAGTTTAGTTGAAGACCATTCCTTGGCCATCAGCTCTGAGAACCTTCTTTTTTTGGTCACCAGCTTCAAACTGGAGAACAGCAAATGGGGGCATTGTCCCATTTCTAGAACACTAACCAGCCTAGATAACTCTCATCTTTGAAAAAAAACACGTTCTGCTTTGAAATGAAAAGAGGGAGAAGCATAAATCAAACTCCAAGTCTAAATAAATGAAAAAATAACCCATCTTATAAATTTTATCTAGAAGCTTATGGCAGCAGAAAGTTTTGAGTTGGTTGCTACGGTAACAGGAAAACAGACCCAGTTGTGGAAGACACCCTTATTGGTGTAATTTACAGGAAAATCCCTTGTGGCCACAGAAGCTGTCTAACTGTGATGGTTTGTTATTGCCAGAACAGTAGCAGAACTGAATGAATCTCTGTTCACTTAACCCAAGTCGAAAAGACTTTCATTAGAACTTAATCTATGATTCCAACTAGAAAAGCTACTGATACTAAAGGAGTTTTTTTTATAGTTTTGTTATATCTTGGTAAAGAAGGAGACCACACGGTTTATGGAGTTGTAAGGCCTTTCTTTATTAAGAGCCTCCAGGTGCGCACCCATGCTACATCTCACAACTTCTGCAAGTCATTCCTACACCGGAACCAACAAGTTCCCAGAGAATACAGAACCAACATTACATGTTGAAATCCCCACAGCGCCCCTGCAGTACAACAACAACATTACCAGCCCGAATACTACATTCCTCCCCTCTTAAGCTATGACACAATCCCTTAAATAAGCAAAACTAGGGAGCAAGTCCAAGCAATCCATTTAGTCATTTACTTCTAAATAACTGGCTAGTTATTAACTGGTTACCATACAATCGAGCTAGGTTGTTCTTGTAAACAATACATGCACTTTTTTTTTTTTTTTTTTTTTAACATTGATAGTCCTTCAAGTAACTAGGTTTAACCAGCACACGCTTAGAACGGCGCAGTGGTACCACCTTAGGTGACTCTGGTGTCACAGTTACCACTTCAGGTATCAGTGTGTCCTTCCCTGGAACGGTTGGATCCTCGGGAACCTCTCCTTCCGCGTTCCGGTGGTCTCCCTCGATTGGCGATCCTCCTGCTGCTGCGAGCCCGTGTTCCGAAATTAACGGTATTTCCGGGGCTGGCAGTTCCATGGAATCCTTCTTCTGTTCGCTCCGCAGAATCTGGTCTACATGTCTCCTCACCAAAAAATCTCCATTCAACCTCACCTGGTACGATAATGGACCTGTACTCTTGACAATGAACCCTGGAATCCATTTAGGCCCATAACTGAAATTTCGCGTCATCACTGCATCTCCCTCCAGAAAACTTCTCTCTCTCCGTCGTCGATCATGACCTTCTTTTTGCCTCCACTGGGTCCCCTCTACCTTAGCTCCGACGTTTGGATGCACCAGATCCAACGTGGATCTTAATCTCTGTCCTTGCAACATCTCGGCAGGTGACAAACCCGTGGTAGACTGAGGTGTAATACGGTAGTTGAATAACACCCTTGACACTTTTGCTGCTATACTTCCTTCTCCGGACTTTTTCATCATTGCTTTAAAAGTCTGCACAGCTCTTTCAGCACAACCATTTGAAGCTGCATGGTAGGGTGCTGATGTGATGTGTACGATGCCATTTTTTCTTAGAAAACCCTTGAACTCTTCACTCGTGAAACATGAAGCATTCTCTGATACAATAGTCTCTGGTAGTCCTTGGCTACTGAAACTCTTCCTCAAGCATTCAATGGTAACGAGGGAAGTGGGTGTTTTGACTTGATAGGCATCCATCCATTTAGAATGAGCATCCATTATTATCAAAAACATGGCCCCCATAAAAGGTCCGGCATAATCTATATGAAGTCTCTGCCAAGGCCTACTCGGCCACTCCCATGGGTGTAGTGGCGCCACAGGCAAGTTGCGATGTTGTTGACATGTTTTACACTCATTCACCGCGACTTCAATATCGTGGTCCAACTTGGGCCACCAGAAATAACTTCGGCTAAGGCCTTCATTCGTGTGATGCCCACATGACCTTGGTGCAACTGCTGTAAAAGTGCCCCTCTTCCTGGGGACGGAATTATCACTCGTGCCCCCCACAATACGCATCCAGCTTGCACACTCAGTTCTGTTTTTCTCACCTCATAAGGCCGAAAAACTGGATCCGTTTGTTGGACTGGCCAGCCTTGCTGGACTCACTGAAACACTCTAGCTAGCACCGGGTCTTTGCGTGTCCATGCACTCAGTTCCCTGGCAGACACCAACATGATGTCCTCCATCATCAAAACTCGGTCCTCCGCTTCCTCTTCCTGGAGATGCCCTGGTATCGGCAGACGGCTTAGCGCGTCCGCATTACTATGGTGTTTCCCGGGCTTATAAACAATCTCGTATTCATAAGCTCTCAATGTTACAGCCCATCTCTGAATGCGGGGAGAAACAATCTGCGGCACTGCTTTCATTTCATTGAACAGTGACAACAAAGGCTTGTGATCAGTGCAAATAGTAAACCTCCTTCCATAGAGGTATTTGTGAAACCTTTTAATTCCAAACATTACAGCCAAACCCTCTTTATCTAGCTGGGAATAGTTTGACTCCACTGGTGTTAAAGTTCATGACATAAACCCAATGGGTCTTTCTTGTCCATCTGGCATCTGGTGTGCCAACACAGCCCCTAACCCATAAGGTGAGGCATCACATGACAAAATTAAGTCCTTGTGACTATCGTAGTGCACCAAAACCTCTGAAGACTGCATTAGTTCCTTTGACTGTTCAAACGCTCTGTCCTGTTCCTTTTGCCACGACCACTGAGCCTCCTTCCTTAATAGCTTATGTAAAGGAGCTAACAGTGTTGACAGATTTGGCAGGAACCTGTTAAAATAGTTGAGTAAGCCTAAGTAGGCTTTCAGCTCTGTAACATTTGTGGGTGCTGGCGCCTGTTGAATGGCTTCCACCTTGTTTCGCAAGGGGTGTAGGCCTGATGCATCCACCTTGTAACCTAGGAACTCGGCTTCCTTTGCCATGAAAGCACATTTACTCCGCTTCACTCTCAGACCTGCCTCTCGCAGTCGTCTCAGCACCTCGTTCAGCGTCTCCAGATGCTCTCGAATGTTCCTACCCGTCAGTAGGATGTCGTCTAAATACACAGCCACCTTCGGAATTCCTGCCACCAGTCCCTCCATTATTCTCTGGAAAATAGCTGGACTCAAGGAAACACCAAAGGGTAAACGATTGACTTGGAACAAACCTTTGTGTGTGCTAAGGGTGACATACGCCTTTGACCCTTCTTCCAGCACTACTTGTTGATATGCCTGACTGAGGTCCAGTTTACTAAACCTTTCACCTCCCGACAGCTTTTCAAACACATCCTCCACCTTGGGCAAGGGATACTGCTCCAACTTCGAGACTTGGTTCACTGTTAACTTGTAGTCACCACATATGCGTACCGTACCATCTGGCTTTAATACGGGAACAACTGGTGCGGCCCATTCCGCAAACTTTACTGGCTCAATTATACCTTGCTTAGTGAGTCGCTCTAACTCAACCTCAACTTTCTTCTTCATTGCGTATGGTACAGGTCGGGGTTTGTAAAATCTTGGCGTTACGTTTTCTTTAACGTGTATTTTTCCAGGTCCCCAGTTCCTCTTTGAAAACTTCTTCATTATCCTCCAGCACACCTTGCAAGGTCAGGCCCTGCTGTTCTACTTTATGGAGCTGTAGGCAGTCCATATCCAGCTCCTTTAACCATGCCCGGCCTAGCAGGTTCGGTCCCTTACCTGCTACCACCATGACTGGCAACTGTTTGGCTTGGTCTCTATATTTCACAGTCACTTTCACCATTCCCAATGTGGGAACTATCTCACCGGTATATGTTCTCAAAGTCACTGAACAGTCCTGCAGCTTCGGAGCTGCTCTAGGCCATAACTTCCCATACTCAGCCTTTGACAGAACCGTTACACTACACCCCGTATCCACTTCAAACTGTACCATTTTACCATTTAAGTCCAACTGGATTTTAACGGGATCAACTTTTTCCCACCTGGCCTCTTTCATGTTAAACATAGTAAACACTTCCTCGGCTTCCCGGGTTTGTTGATCTGTACCTTCACGCATGTGGTGTGCATACTGCCGTTTTATTTTTCGGTTTCCCTTCCTTTCCATTATACTGCTTTTTCCTCCCCCTTTCTCGGCTGGTCCCGAGAGGGCGTTGAGCGGCACATTTTTTTCACATGGCCCTTTTTTCCGCAAGCATGGCATTTTTCGCTGAAAAAACGACAGTTCCGTGACAGATGTTCACCTCCACACCTGTAACAAGCATACTGACCAGACTTCCCTTGTGCTTTATGCTCCATGACCACTTTATGCACTGGCAGAGGGGTAGCACTCCTGCTCCCCACCCCTTCAATGGTCCTCGATTGTAAATCACGAATGTCTTTATTCGCTGTCTCTATAGCCTGTGCCAACTTCAAGGCTTTTTCAAACGACAACTCAGGCTCCGCTAACAATCTGCGTTGTGCGGTCATCGGCAATGCCACATACGAGCCTATCTCGTAGCATTTCTGTCAGTCTGTCCCCATAATCACAATGTTGCGCCAGTTCCCTCAACACTGCGACATACTCCATTACCGTTTCATTGGCCCTTCTAGTCCTTGAATTTAACTTGAACCTCTGGACTATTGCACTCGGCTTCGGGTTATAATGTGACTGAAGCAAATTTGTCAACTCTGTGAACGATTTGTCCCCCGGTTTATCAGGACTCAATAAGTTCCTCATCAGACTGTACGTCTTGCTGCCCACCGAGCTCAGCAATATGGCTCGCTTCCGACCCGCTTCCATTATCTGGTTTGCCATAAAAAAATGTTCCAACACTTCACAATACTCCTCCCAGGTCTGTGTCTGACAGTCGTATGCAACTAGTGACCCCAACATGGAACAAGACATCACTCCGGCAGGCCCAGTGTCTTCGTCGTCCGACATGAACTGCACCCCACCGTTTCACTCGCAGCGGACTCGGAGGCATCCCATCCTCTCGTCGCCAATATGTTATATCTTGGTAAAGAAGGAGACCACACGGTTTATGGAGTTGTAAGGCCTTTCTTTATTAAGAGCCTCCAGGTGCGCACCCATGCTACATCTCACAACTTCTGCAAGTCATTCCTACACCGGAACCAACAAGTTCCCAGAGAATACAGAACCAACATTACATGTTGAAATCCCCACAGCGCCCCTGCAGTACAACAACAACATTACCAGCCCGAATACTACAAGTTTGTTGCTGTGTTTTCACCTGTTTGTTATGTCAGTAGTTCCTTTATTTTTGCCACTATCAATCATCCAGATAAGACTAAACATTTGATAAATGTTCTGTAGTTTGTCAATAACCTAAATTGTACAGATGGAAACTAGAAATTATGAGCTATCCAGAATTTGGGGCAATTCCTGCAAGAATGTTTCACTGAATATACAACTTCCATCTCCACTGTAGCAAATAAAAGACAAATAGTATGAAAGGAAATAATATAACCGGTGCATGCATTTCTTGAAAGAGGACCTAGTTTTTCTTTTCTTTCTAAGTCAACAGTATTGCCAAATGCAGATTGACTAAACAAAAATGCTGGAGCCACATGAGCAATAAGAAGTCTTGATCTAACATTATCATTGTAAGACTATGTTCTAAGCCAAACTAGCCTTGTCAGTACATCCCCCAACACTGCATCTCTTGAGGAAACATTTATATCATTAAATGCACACTTCAAAGTCTCAATGCCATACTCCACTACAACCACTAATTTCACTATTCATTGATTAACATTACTGAACAGATTGTAAAGCTTCCTTAAATTTATCTAAAACAGAATATAAAGGATTTGTCAAAATAAACTCACTTTAGCTAGCAGATCTAGGAGACTCTCTCTCTCTCTCTGATGCCCTCCCTGCAGGAGGAATAAAGATGCCTTGTTGAAGTTTCATGAAATGTACTGAGTTGAGTGATGGTTGAGTGTTCTTGTTCTAATACATTACATTCAGCAAGTAAGTTAAAGGTAGCTACAGACAATGCTGGAGTGTCCAAGGAGATGATTGGATGAACATCTGCGGGATGGAAAAACAAGGAGCCAATCTTAAAGCTTAGAGGTTAGTCTCTTGTCTGAATATTCCTGAGGGATCTGTGAGGGTTTACCAGGTCAGTGGCCTGTGGAACCTCACTCTTAGTTAAAAATGTTTATTTTCATTTCTAACAGTTTTAACAAACATACAAAAAAGGAGAATTCAGGCATACCGTGCACAGCTAACAGAGAACTGTATTTAGGAAAACACTTTTGCCTGAGCTTGATTAGTTCCATCTAACAAGAGTGATTCATAGTGTGGTTTGCAGTTTCATAACTGGAAATATCTGATTTTACAAGGCTTTTGACAGCCTTTATTAACCTTTTCGTGTTACGTTTAACATGACAGGCTGTGCCTGCCTCTGTGGGGGTCATATTTCTTGAAGCACATTATAAAAACTTTATTACAGGATATGTTGCAGTCTGACTTGTCCTCATCAATGCTTACATCACATGTAATAATAGGAGCTGACAGCTTTTATGGGACTCCCATTTCCTGAAATGCATTATGAAAGAGTAATCTTTTTCTTGCTTGTCATAAGGATTAGAGTGCCTGCTTTTAAGAAACTCATATCCATGATTTATGTGATCAGGCCCCATTCTTTCTCCTAATGAAGACTGACCTTTTTATATGCTGTGGAGGTAGTCACTTTGGATGGCACAGTGGTGCAGCGGTAGCATTGTCGCCTCACAGCAAGAGGTTCTGTCATTCAATTCTCGGCTAGGGTGCCTTCTGTGCGGAGTCTGCAAGTACTCCCTGCATTCATGTGGGTTTCCTCTGTGTGCTCTGGTTTCCTCCCACGTTACAAAGACATGCATTTGGAGCCTTTTTCCCTGGGCCTCCACTGAAAATTGGCTTCATTCCAAGTCGGACTTTCCGGGTTAAATAAAAAATAAAAATAAACTTAGACCCATGCAAGGTGACTCACATTTTTTTGAAAAAAATACATGCATCCAGAGAAATAGCTTAGAGTAGAAATAAGTGACAGTGCTCATTTTTACAGAATTCATGGATGTGCTCAAATAGGCAAAAATGTGTGTAGAGTTTGGGACCTCAGAACATTTTCTACAGGCTTTTTGTGTCAATGGAGAATAAACATCAATTGGTGAATTACAGACTAAACAAAACCTTTACAAAAATAAGATCTTCCTTGAACATAAGCAAACTCTACCTATAGTGTAAAGAATACAGCAATGTGGATAGACCTGGGATAATGATTTTCAATGTACGTCAAATTCAAGAAATGAAATGCAGATCAGGTGGCTAGAACAGTTATACCTGGTGGTTGTTGGGTTCCCACAGTGAGGGGGAGAATGCCCCAGGTCTCAGAGTGTGGATCTATACTTTTCAAGTCTGGGGTCTTCACTGTCAAGTTTCTTCCTGGGGTCTAGCAGCTAGTGAGAGCTCTTCTGTTCTAAATCATCCCCTCTTCAGGTTCCAGGTGGTGAAGTTAGTGCAAAAAAGGGCTAGATAGATATGTATATGACTCTATAAAGGGCTGGAAACTGGGAGAGATCAGGTGGAAGGACCAACTAACCGAGCTTCTGAAAGAGGAAGTGATGCCATGGGGGTAGGTGATGTAAGAGGTTGATGTAATCAATCTGCGGGTACTGGCTGTCAATAAAACCAGGAAGATAGTATTTGCACCCTTTTATCAATCCAAGGAAAGAAAGAAAAACCCAAGTACCAAATGAATAGTAAAAAAAACATTTTCAAACACCTAAAAGTTGCTGTTTTAAGTTTGTATACATTATGAGATCACAAAAAATTTCAACTTGTACTAAGGTAGATTCAGAGATAAGGTACAAAGCTAGTATTTGGTGCCCTTTTCATAAACAAAACAAAAGGAAAACCCAAGTCCCTAGCAAGCAGTAAAAAATGGTAACTGGCAGGATTTTGAAAATTTAAGTTTGTAAGCATCTTGAGATCACAAAAATAGAGTGACTCATTTCTTCTGTTATTAGTTCACCAGCCAAACTGTACCAAGGTAGATGCAGTGTTAAAGTAAGAAACCAGTGCTGAAATATCATTTCCAGTTGTTTGTATTAGTTGTAACATTACTAAAAAGGGGGGGTGAATCACTGTTGTACTGTGTAACATTAGCTTGTCAAACATTTTATAAAACTGGAGAATTAAAATAAAATGAAGAAACAACACAGTTACATGCAGTTGAAAATGGAAAACAGCCTACCGCCTCAAGGAAATATTTGGTTAAAGAGTTGATTGAAAATCTTTAATTGATGACAAATGGTTAATAAGCATGAGATACTACACAGACACAACACTGGTGCTAATCTGGGATTCTAAAGCATTCAAAGTGATGAGAAGAACTGAATAAAGTTCCTAGCAATGTTGGCATTACATGACATATGTCTTCACCAACAATGGTTCAATAGAACTCTGGTGAAAGACCAGCACTTGATCTTTATTGGGACTGTAGCACAAATGAAAAAAAATTCTGGCTGGAATAGAAACATATAAGGTAGATAAAGTGAATTTTTTTGATTTACTGTTAAAGTGACCCTATCCAAAGAACAATGTTGTTTACATTACTCTCTTTCATAAAAAAGTTTTTTCCATATCTTAGTAAAATTTTGATCGGTTCTCCACTTAACTTTGGTTTAAGTATCTCTACAAAATATGTTTATCTAATTCCTCATTTTTTAGGGTTCAGTGGAAATATGCTTTTATATAGTGGTATTAGTAATAATAGTAACATGATTCTTTGTGATTTAAACTATCTGTACTTGATTTTGTATGTCACCCAATGGATAGCCAACTGGCTCACAGACAGGACACAGGGAGATAGAACTGGGGAGTCCACCTCTACAAAGAGGCCAGTCACAGTGGATTCCCTCAGGGATCAGTCCTTGGACTACTCCATTTTGACATTTACTTTTCAGAAGTCAAGGCCAATGTCAGTGGTCTCTGCATGACTAAATTTGCAGATGATTGCAAATTAGGAGCTGTCATTGACTCTCACACTAACACAAATGTTCTCCAGGAGGGGCTGACACAGACAAACAACTGGTGTCAAAGTCATGGACTAAAACTAAATGCCAAGAAATGCATAATAGTATCCTTTGGGAAGTCATCCATCCCTGGTAAGTATCATATTGACAACACACCCCTTAGAGTTGACCTAGTAGTAAGGGACTTAGGTACACACATAGATAGTAATCTAGCCTTTGACCATCACATATCTACAGTGGTGAGGAAATCATTCTATGTTGCTCAACTTATAAACAAAGGTATGGCATCTAAACTGAAGGAAGTCATTGTTTCACTGTATTCAGCATTCATCAGACCTACCATTGAGTACAATGCCCCCTTTGGTATGTACCTAACCAGGCATATCCAACAACTGGAATGTCCACAGAGGTTCCTCACTAAAAGAATACAGAGCATAACTAATATGTCCTATGCAGACCGCCTCAAGGCCCTATCCCTGTATTCTGTCTCCTACAGGCTTTTGAGGGGAGATCTATGCCTGGCATACAGGGCACTGTCAGACCCTATACTGATGGATCTCCTATATATCCACAAAACAAACAGTATCAGAATTACCTGTTCTAAAGACTTAAACCTTGCTTGTGATATAAATAGGACCTGCTGGAGAGATAGGAATGTATCCCAGAGACTACCCCATCTATGGAACAGGCTCCCCATCCATATGAAGCAGAGTTCCTCCCTAATCCAATTCAAGTGCAACTTGGACAATTGGATGGGAAAGTGGAAATTCATCCCTGGTTTGGCACTTATGTCTCTGACGCAAACAGGTAACCTCTAAATGGTTCAGCTCCCAGGCCCGTGCTTACACTTATTAAGGGTATCAGAACTCATCAGAGATTTGGGATGCATGACTAGGCTTAAAAAGGCCCTTGTGGTCATTAGCCTAGTAAACACCTATGAACCTATTTTTGAAAGATTGTGATTCTGGAGCTTTTCTCCCCAAGCCTCTGCTGGAAATGGGCACTTCCTGTCCCAGTCAGACTTTATCGGTAAACAAATGTCAAATAAATAAATAAATAATCCTAAAGATTTCCCTCTTCATGCTCAAAAAAAGAAGTTATGTACCTACCATAACGTTCCATGTGAGTTGTCCATCTCATCTTCATTCTGTACTGATGGATTCAGAACCGATCCTCGGTTCCAACTCGGCCGTTTACTAAAGCTCGAGATCTTCAACCAGCTTATGGCTTACTCCCTATCCCATGATGCTCTGGTGCCTTCCTCAGATCTTGTTTGCCACTGAAAGAGATCGGGTTAAGTCAAAAAATTCCTTTTTGCATATTTACTAAGCTTTTGACAAAATCATTATTATATCTTGTTTCTCTGTTTATTTGTTCATCGAACATGCTTATTTAAATAGCGTTCTGTTTCTGTTAGAGTGTGTGGTGTTAAATTTATTGGCCGTGTTTTTATTTGGTCCTATATAGTTCCCCTATCCCATTTTTCTCTAAACTACTTAGGTGCCTTTAGCTTTGTATTCTAACTTTTTTCCCTTAGAAAAAGTTTTGAGATATATTTTTATGTATTTATCTTTTTCTTGATAGCGCACGATTTAGCTGGTTACAGAGTGTGACAATGCAACTGCATTGTCAGTGGTTAAAGCGGTCTTGTTTAAATTTCATCTTTTATAATTCTTTAGTGGTGTGTTATTTTAGTGTGAATTTCTATGTCTAAACAAACTAAAAAGGCTAAGTCAGGGTTTAAGAAATGCCCTAAGTGTAATCAGAAGATGTCCATCACCGATGGACATACAAAATGTGTTTACTCCTTGGGGGCAGTTCACTTACAGGAGTCAAGTGCTACTTGCCACTCGTTTACCTCCAGAGTTCTTCATGAGAGGAAGAACAAATTAATCTTGAGAAGACTAGTGAAATCTTCTTTTGCAGAGGCTTTGGAACAGGTCAAAGTTTTCCAAAGGAACCTACTTCACCTACCCAAAAATCAGACAGTAGAAAAACTTCAAAAAGATCATCTTCTGCTGCTTCAGACCAGTTGAAGCCATTGAAAAAGTCAGCAAAAATGTCTCTGATGATATACAAGTCTGTTGGACCCGAGACACCATCTACCTCAGCTCCACAAGTTTTGGAACCATTGGTATTTCAAGTGAGGAGCTGGTATCTCCCACTTTAAAGTCTCCCTTTTTACAGACCATAGGATTTGGCCAGGGTAGCAGGATCTTCCCCTAATCTTTTTTTTTCAGTAACAGTGTAAGTGGTGCCAGAGGTAGCACACTTACTTTTGACGCAGAAGGCTGTGGGTTCTACTCCTACACCAGGCAAATAGAATGCTGTCACTGCAGTGCAGCATAAGGGGAGGGTTCTGCATTTCTGAGTGTGCCATCATTCAGATGAGATGTTAAACCAAGGTCCCATCTGTCTGAGTTGGTGCTAGTGGATGTAAAATATCCTATAGCACCTATCAAAATGAATGGAAGTTCTCCAATGTCCTGGCCAAATTTCCCTACTGGTATAAAAACCACCTCAGGTTTCCCCCAAAATCTGCTCAACAAAGGATAAATAAAAAAAATGCTGTGAGATCTTTTGTATCCACCTGAGCTACCACCAGTTCATACAGATGGGACCTTGGTTGAATGTCTAATCCAAAGTATGGCACGCTCATTAGTGCTACACCCCCTTTATGATGCACTACAGTGTCAGTACTGGGAAATTAATCCCAGTACCCACTGTGGGAATAGATGCCCATAGCCTTATGGTTTTCCAGCACCAAAGACAGGTTTGCTATTGCTTGACCCACTCACACTGCTACATCATGTTAACCTTCTGAAAGAGCAATAAAATCTTACATTTAAAGAAAGCTGCAAATACTCGTCTACTATAAAATAAATTCTGTTATGCTACAGATACAGAAGTAAGATCTTTCCCTTAGTATAAGTAAAATGCTGAGCGTGAGATAAATTATTTACAGCTTTCACAACTACTGAATTGGCTTTACTGCTAATACTTGTATTAAGACAGACAGGTAGTCTATATCCAGGTACATTTTTGTAAATTACCTATTTCTGTTTGAGACAAGTATTTCTTGTAGATAAATTATAAGCAATGGTCTCTTTTCAATATTGTAAATACCATCAATGTCTTGCAGACCATTTTTTTCATAATAACAGTTAAACTCAGTAACACAATGTGCAACTTTCAACATTAGAATCTATATGCATAGACTTCATTTCATGTAGAAATTGCTTATTAATAATTAGAAAAAGAATAAAAAATCTTAAACCATGGAACAGTTTTTATTACATTTCTAAAGATGTAATAATTCTAAAATGTGAACAGAAAATAAATACATATCATTGTTTCCAGGAAAACAAAACCACGCCTAATGAAAAACTGAATCATCACATTTTCATACAAATGTTATAATAAAGACTTGTGCTTTAGTTCATTCAGACATTGTGTAAAGTAGTTTTCTGCATTCATATTCAGTGTTGATGCAAACGTATTTCACACTAGTACTTTTATAAGCTATTATATGGCTTTCTAAAACAAAAATTCCACTCACCTCATACTATCTCTGGTTTCAGATGCCCCCATATCCTTAAGTTCTTCATCCTGACTCTTGTCAGTAATTTCCGAACTCATGTCCTGTTTCAAAGACTTAACTACAGGGCTGTTTTTGGTTAGTTTGTCTTGATAGTGGAGTAACCTTACTTTAAAGTTGTGCTACTCTTGTGGCATGCTGCTATTGTTGGAATTCTAGATGTTTTTCACATTGATCAGTGCTACAGTATCCTTAGCTATATGGGGTATATCTTGCCAAGGCTATAACAGCCAGCCAGCTCCCAAAGTTGTCAAGCAGCTTGAGCTGAGTTGAATAAAAGACTAGTCTAGGCACAAAGCCCTTCAGAGCCTTACTGCCACTAAAGAATATGCTCCTGTGGGGCACAAAGCCCTTCAGAGCTTTACTGCCGCCTAATAATACGCTCTTCTGAGGCTTTTGAGGATCAATGATCGGCTTGTGCCTACCTTAGCTGGACAGATAAGTTATCTTGGTGGAAAAAAACCCTCAATTTTCTTATTTTGTACAGATGTTTTATTCTGTTCCTCTTCAGGAAAGTTATTTTAAAGCAAGGAGTGTTGTGTTTTAATGGATTGTCTTAAGACTCTAACCTACTTTTAAATGGAGCACTCATTTCTGTCACTTTAAAAGTAGTGTTATCTAACAGATACATTATTTTCTATGGTGAAATTATGTTTATTTTAAGGTTGTGGGGCTGCTATACTGTTTGAAAGTGCTTTTTACTGTGTTTTTTTCTGTCAAAACAAGTAACTTTTGTGTACCAATAGTTTTACTAGCATTGTTGAAAATCCAAAAGTGTACCATGGAGACCTTGTACCAGCAAGCAACACAAGCGTAGACTTAACGAATTTTTATTTTTCACAAACGTTTTCGCTGCACAACAGTGCAGCTTCCTCAGAGAAAAGCAATTAACAATGAGGTGAAGTGCACGCCCCTTTTATACAAGGCAAAAGGGAAATGACAACATTAGTAAAACAAAACTCATTGTTATCTTAAAAACAAATTAAGACTTATCAAAATCAACATATTCCACAAAGCATTGTTGCTTGGTTTTCCCCAGGATAGAGGCACCATTTTCAGCTTGTCCATGGAAGAAATTTTCACTGATACAGGTGGTCCTTCTTCCAGCCACAAAAAGAAAACTTAAGCAAACAGGCTTTGCCACCACAGTAGGCTAGCAATTTGTTTCAGCCACAGGTGAGTGACTCTGCAGGGGCTATTTGTTCTACCTCAGACAACTCTTTTATCCTTGATCCTTCTGGTGTAGCACTTACAGCCACTATGGACCGGAGGTTAGCCACATCCTTTGTGGCTGCTGGGGTCCCCACAGTGGGCAAGGGAGAACCACTCTTTGCAGTCCTGGGAGAGGGAACAGGGAAGTTTTCCCTGTTGTATCAGAATGCTGTGCCCATCCTTGGGGAGCAGTGGCTGCCATTACTAACACTGTTGGCCCCATGTTCCAATCAAAAAGCAACAGAAAACCAAGCATGTATCTACTCCTTCTCAAATTTCTTTGCTTAGGAGTAGTTTACTGGGACTGACTCAGGGTTTGATTCAGGCTACTGATCCTTCTTGTAAAGTAGTTTCTGGTAAAAGAAAAAGAGGTGCTGTCTTTCCTGGAGAGATTCAAGACTTTGAATATGAACAGGAAGATGCAGGGACATATTCAAGTTTTTGTCCTCAGATTTCCGATTCAGACTCAGAGAACAGCCCACCTGATTCTCCTTGTGAGGGTTTCTTTTTCTCTGAGACTATTGCTAGAATGTCCCACTGTTTTCAATGGGAGAACACTGAGGTTTCTCATTCCCTCAAAAAATACTATGAGTTGCTATAGAAGGATTTTCTAGAATCTACAGCCATTCTTCCTGTACTGTCGGCTTTAGAGGATGTGTGTCTTACTGCCTGAAATTTTCCTGATAGTCAGCCAAATGTCCTTAAAAAGGCAGATAAGATGTATACAGTTCCTCAGTCTTTTAATTTTTATATATACTATTCCCAAACCTGACCAAACAGCTATAGCTTACTTGATTCCTCAGTTGTTAAGCACTTAGTTAATCCCAATCCTACTCTTTCTAATAAGGATGGGAAAATTATTGATAGGTATGGGAAAAAGTGTATACTTTGCAGCTCTGAATTTAAGAATCTTAAGTTGTCAGGCTCATAATTTTAAGTTTATTCTGACAAATTGTGAAAGTATGAGGAACGTTTTAGTTACAATTTTTTCTTGTGAAGAAAATCTGCTTTAAATAACTTAGTTTTTTTTCTATTGCACAGATCACTACTCATTGTTTATAGTGTGTATGCATGACTCTGTTGATACTTCTTCCAGGGCTATGGTCACTGGTACAGTTTTAGGAAGGTTTGCTTGGCTGCATTCTCAGAAGCTTCCCGATGATGTTAAAATTAAATTTTAAATTCTCCCTTGGAGAGAGATTTAGTGTTTGGCCCCTCTGCTGCAGAGGTAATCAAAAAGTGTGATGAAAGGGGCAAGCTGATCCATGGAATCTTTAAGAAATTTTCAGCCCTCCTTTTCCAAATTGTCCAAGGGATTTTCTTTCTACTCATCCAATCTAAGCAAAAAAAAAAAAACAGAATAAACAGTCTCAGCAGAATTCAGGTAAACAACGTTTAAGAAAAAGTGGAAATGAGATTCCAAAAATAAATCTCAAACCTCCCAAAACCAAGGACACTCCAACAAATCTGAATGACTATTCAAGAGACCTTGTGACCCCCCTCCCACCCTGGCCCTCCTATACCACCTTATAATTACTGCAAGTAACCTGTTTGTGAACAGCACCTAGCACACCACAGAACCATTTTCCCTACTGCATTTCAACCCTTCTTGTATATGTTTACTTAACTTCCTGTTAATTGCTGTTCTATTCCACCACTTAGTCTAGTGGTTCCCCTCCTTTCCTGGTCTTTTCTAGAATTCCCTTACCTGAACTTAGTCTCATTTCTCCTTTTTTATATTACCTAGTCACAGTTGAAAACTCAGTCGTAGCTTCTACTTATGGCTTCAGTGATTGTTTTCTGCAGTTTCCTGTGATCTGGTCCATCCTGCTCTGTTTACCCTTGCTACGCTCAGGCTCTCTCTGCTCCTCTACCTTACCCCCAATTTCCACCCACCCCCACTATTCCTACAGGTAACCTTACACTAACCACTCCCACCACTTAAATTCAACCATTCACAACCCCCATAGCATATAAGCCTACATCCATCTACAAAGCACCCCCCTCCACTCTAGCCTCTCTGTACTTATCTCCACCCCCCATATCCTCCTTATTTTACTCCTCCCCTAATTGTCAGCAAGGAAACTGCCACTACCTAGCTATCCCTAAACTCTGCTTATCTGAGATACTATCATATATAACCAATAACTCACCCCCACCATCTATTATAACATGTATATAGTTTCTACCTCTCGCAACCCTATCCTCCATTATACATCTCCTTCACATACCCCTGCTAATTCTTCTCTTCCTGGCCTCTGTTCTAACATCCTATCAAAGCCACCCTTTTACAGTCTATACCTCACCTACCTTCTCATTCCCTGCTCTACCTCATACTAAATCTCAACACTTCCATATAGCATAAAACCTCTTTAACACCACTAAAATAGCTTTGTTTTCATATATATATTCACATCAACATGCTTCAGCCCAAATACTCCATAAATACACTAGACTAATATACTAGTATCCAATCCCTCCCACATACTCAAAACAAACATAAGACTGAGTGGAGATGTGGAGATGTCCACCCAAATCCAGGTCCCAATACTAATCAGCTCAAGCTAAAATTACCATATTTTCAAAATGCACAGATTACTACTAAAACTGCCCACAATACATCAAACCTCTTACTTCTAAGTATGAACCTCAGGAGTCTTGTAAATAAAATACAAGATTTTCATGCATCCCTCTCACTCTGCTCTCCAGATATAGTTGTTTTAACAAAACCTGGCTAAAACCTGAGTTAAGTAATAATGAAATACTACCCTAAGGCTGCAATATCCATAGGCTAGACAGACCAAACAAACATGGTGGAGGCATAGCTATCATTTACATATACACTCTAACAATTGAACACCTGTATCCAAACCCACCAATACTAAGTAATGCAGAAATGCCATTTACTAGAGTTGAAATAAACCTGAACAAAATCATAACAATTATAGCAGTTTACATACCACCTGGAGATAATACTAACATAGTTGAGGACTTCCTCTACTGGCTATCCTTAACATTTTCTCAGGAAACAATAGTTATGGGTGACTTTAACACTGACTGGCTAACCTATGCCTCAGACACTCCCTTAAATTTCATAAACTTGTATGGATTCTCCAAATTGATATAAGCCCCAACCACAGTAGATTAAAGAAAAAAAAAACAATAGACAGTCGATACCAGACTGAATCTTAACAAACAAACCATCACTAGTTAAGCACTCGGGTTGCCTCCCAGATATTATTAGTGACCACTCGCCCACTTAGACAATACCTGCACTCCCCCAAAAGCATTATATATAGACAAATATATAACAGAAAAAAATTTCTCACCTCAAAGCCTCATATCAACCCTGCAACAATGTGACTGAACTCCGGTATCAACACTTCCACTAGACATAACCATATCATATTTTAATAATGCGTTCTTAAATATATTGAACAGCCATGCACCCTCTAGAACTATTAAAGTAAAAACAAACTATTCCCCTTGGCTAACCAAAGAAACCAAGCTGCTTCTTAGAACAAAGGATAAAGCTTGGGCTCATTACCAGTCCAACAAAAAAAAAGCCACCCAAGACTTTTATCAGTAACTCAGAAATAAAGCTAAGAAACAGATTAAAAATAACAAAAGGACCTACTACATTGCAACCCAACAAAAATACCAAAACAATCCCCCAAAATTCTGGGCCACTATAAATCAGCTACTGCACCCTGGTCAAAGTGTAACTCTAACTCTACCAATACAAATACAGTATAGCTACTCAGTTCAATACTTACTTCACAAACTATATTTTAAACCAAAACAAAACTTCCTGTAATACTCCTCTAACCATTCCCTCAGATCCTAACACAACTTCAATGCCTTCTCCTTTACCCTCTTTCAAACCAACACCATAAAAAATAGATGCTAAGTCAGCTTAAACCTACCTCCCTTGCTGCTGGCAATCTACCCTCTGAATACCTTAAGATACCTGCCAGTGTGATAGCCTACCCAGTCTCCATTTTGATCAATCGCTCCATAACTGAGTGTTATGTTCCCAAAATCTGGAACATTTCTTATATCTTTCCACTTCACAAAGGAGGAAACTGTACAGACATAGCTAATTACAGACCAATTGCAATTTTATCTCCTCTATCCAAAATTCTAGAAAAATGTATCCATTCCCAGCTCATAAACTACCTATTATCTAATAGCCTTCTCGCTAATTCCATCACGGTTTCTGACCTAACCACAGTGCTACTACAGCTCTTTTAAGTTTCACAAATACCATTAACTAGTCTCCTCAATATTCCTAGACATGTCAAAAGCATTTGACACTCGTCTTCCATCAAAAATTACTAAATGAAACTAAGCAATTCTGCCTTTACATGGTTCTACAACTACTTAACAGACTGAAAACAAGCTGTAAAATGGCAGTGAACTCTCCTCACTGTTACCTGTTACATTAGGAGTACCTCAGGGTACTATCTTTGGTCTACTCCTAGTCACCATCTTTACCAACAAACTGTATACTGCTACCAACCTTCCCGCAGCCATGCAATATGCAGATGACTCCACACTCATCTACACAACCCCTCACTCTCTAAACTACAAAAAATAACCCAGCTTTTTTTCACAGCACTAGAGTCATAGCGCTCTGATGCCCAGGTAATTCTAAATCCTAAAAAAACTAAACTCATGATTTTCGCTAATAAGAAAACCCAAGGCCTACAATCCCCCTTCCACATATATTCTTCTGATAATATTAAGATAGAACCTGTATAGCACACTAATCTACTCAGTGTCACAATAGATAAAAACATGAAATCTGACAAGCAACTTCCTCTAACCATTAAAAAGTTCACATTAAACTAGGCTCTCTATACAGAAATGAACCATACCATCTCTGACACCACAAGACAATCTATTGCCAGAACATACCTACTCTCTGCCCTTCTTTATGTCTCTGCCACTTTCACCAACCAAAAAAACTGATCTATCACAACAAGAAGCCTGCTATAAGATTGCCAAATTTGCTACTAATTCCCCAAATAGATCTCATCACTGTATTGCCTTACACCAACTAAACTGTCTTGAATTACCCAATCTCCTAACATACACTCAATTAGCAATGGCCCAAGCCATAGTATACCAACCAGAAAACTGTCCAGAACTCTGCAACCTACTTCATCCACAAACTAACAAAAAACAACTGAGATCTTCTGACAAATTTATATTACAAGTCACAAAAGCTAGCAACCACTATGGAGATTCTGTCTACTAGGAATGTCCAAAAAAATTATGCACATGGGACAAGGTGCATGGGCCAAACCAAAATCGTCAAGAGAACAAAAAAGGGTCCAGCACCATAATAAGAGTAAATAGGCTACATTTATTGTATGATTAAAATAAAAAACAAAAATAACATTGTAACCATCTCTAACCTCTCACAATTCAAAATACTTCTCAAGACCCACCTATCTAACTCCTGGCTAAGCAATGTCCCACTCCACAAGACCTTACCCCTGTATATAGTCACTAAGCAATATACTTGAAGGAAATCGTGTAAGTAATGAACCAGCAATATGTATTCCCATTCAATTTAGCATATACTGTGAGTGTATCTTCTGAATAACTTGTTTCATTGAATTTGAAACAACTTTATGAACTTTGTTCATATATTTATATTCTATTATTTTAAGAACTCAATGAGTTATTTCTTTGTATATGTATTGTTTTGTAGTTTGTTGCATCTTTTGTAACTTCCGGGCCCCATCCCAGCCCTCCACTGAAAAGGGCTACTGCCCAGTTGGACTATTCTGGTAAACAAACATTAAATAAATAAATAAGTGTATATTAGGACAATGACCACAGGGGCCTTTATAAGTCTAGCCATGCACCCTATATGTAACCCACATTAGTGTGCCTTAGATTATTTAAAGTGGTGCATGCTAGTTAGGGCATGATTTAGTGGCTGTCTCTGCCCATCAGAGACATAAGTATCAGACCAGGGGTGAATTTCTGATTTCCCATCCACTTGCCGAGTACATGTTTCCTCTTCAGCTGTATTAGGCCAGGCTAAGAAGTTACAAGAACAACTTCAAAAAAAAAAAAAAAACAGGTAGACCTCTTCCAACCTGATGCAAGCGGATGGATAATGGGTATGTTGATGAGGACAGACATCCACATGCGAATCTAATGTTATGGTTATGAAGTATGTAACTTTTGTGTCTAGATTAAGCAATCCATCCTTATAAGTCATCAGAACAGAGTCCCAAACTTATCCTACTGAGTAGTCCTCCTCACAAGAATATACCTGTAATGACTGTGGAGTCAAAAAGACCTTGATCTAGAAATTACATCCAGTTTGTACGGTCTTAAAAAAGTATTCATTGAAGCCCACATAGTTCATGCAGAAATATCTTACAAGGATGCATTTTTGTAAAAATGCTTAACAGGTAATAGAACTTTATACAATCTGTCAAGAATTTAGACACTGTTACTTTAGAAACTGTCGTGCCTAACTTCTTATTGGAAAATTATATAAGCATCTGTGAATCTTTTATAAAAGATTTAGTTCTGTCCAACCAAAATCTGAATTGCCTGACAGCATCCATTCAGTTTGGAAAGTATGCTCCCCATTAGCAAAATTTATCAAGAAAAAAGACAGATTTATAGGCTGATTAAGATTAGTTTCAGGAGCTACCTTGACCATGAAAGATGGATTAGTTCATAATGATACTGTTTCCTTATGAAAAAAAACAGCTACATGGGATTGACAAACAATACCTGCAATTGACAAATTCTCATGGCAGAAGTAATGGTGACCAAAAAGACTTTTTCAATACATGTACCTTAAATCTACTTTGACAGTTGGTTGGTACAGAGGAGGAGTTAGATATTCTAATGAAAAGAAAGGGTCCCAAGCTGCAACAGGATCCTTGACTTGGGGTTAGATAAGAACAATACAGTAGAGAGTCGATTATCCAAACTAATTGGGACCAAGGGTAGTTCGGATAATCAAAGATATATTGAACTGGATAAAAAACTTTGAAAATCTTGTTTTTCTGCACTCGGGGAATACACTTTTCAACCATTCAGCAAGTCCAGTGGACAATAAAGAATATTTTTTACACACAAGCAGGCTACAAGTTCAAAAAAACATTTACAAGCTAATACATATAACATTTACATATTCAAACTTTATGATTTTTCATACCCAAAAACCTTGAAAGACTGGATAATTGATGTTTCAGATAATCAACTTTTGGATAACTGACTCTCTACTGTACCGCTAAGAAAGCCTTATAAACTTTTAGGCTTTTCAAATGCAAGGAATCACCACCTTCAATATAGCTGCTAAAAGTGCACTGACTGATGAATAACTTAAGCTAAAATAATACATTTGCAAAGGTTTAAAATGGATGGAACAAGAGCAGTAAATACATTTTACCTTCTGAATTAGCACAAAATGAGAAATGTATCAATTTGCTTTTGCATATTTCCTGGTATTGGATCTCTGGGCAGAAGTAAAGATCAGGCTCAACTTTTTTGTGTAGGAAAGGTCCCTGGCCATCACTTGTGACCCAGCTCACAGACTAATAGTTTTGCTATTTAGAATATCTATGTTTCTTCCCCTTTCACATATTTATGTGGTGATATGGTCAACATCTAGTGGTTTACAATTCACTTTATAACTTCAAAAATACTCCACATCTTCAATTTTAATTCTACCAAACATTATTGTCTTTCCCATTCCACTTTTTCCTACTTAGCAATTACCTTTAAGGATTAAACACTGAACTTTAAAATCCAATAAAACTATATGCATTTGGTAAGATATAGATAAAAGCATAAACTAATTATTTGCCTTGTCACTCCTAGTCCATCCAGCTTAAACATTTGTCTCATCTTGCATAGTGTAGACCCACTTCCTCATTATACTCTTGTTAATTTTATTCTAGTGCTTCCTTCAATTTCTTTAAATTTTATTTCCTCCATTTCCTGTATTACCTCTTCAAAGTCATGACTCACTTTTGATTTCCATTTTATTATCTTTTTTTTACTCAAATCATTTTTATTGTTCTATTAATATAATAATGAAATGATACATTTTATAACATAAACTAATAATCAAAATTTACATAAAATAACTATATACAATATATACATTGGCCTGAAAAAGAGTAAAAAGACATTAAAGGAGCACTAGCTAATAATCTTTAACCAATTAAATAAATAACATAAATGATAACACATAATACAGAACCATTAGTGAGAGTTAGAGCCCATTTGAAGAGTTTCAATGAGGGGAAATTACTTTCTTCCAAGGACTGTTGACAAAAAGCTTGGGGGTGGGGTAAATCCTGAATTATTTCACCTTATGTTCCTTAAGCACCGTTTCTTTCAGTAGAGATAAGAAATCTTCAAAAAGTGAAGAAGCACTGGAATTCCATTTCCTAGTGATACATTTTCTAGTAATTGCAAGTATTGACCATAGTGAAAAGTTATTTTTGTTCAAATGATAACCATCATTAGTGCTGAATAAAACTTGGGTTTGGTTAGCAGAAATAATTCAGAAAACAGAGTTTTTAAAAATTATTTATGTCACTCCAAAATTGTTTTAACTTTGGGCAATCATAAAAAAATGTGACCAGTCAACTTTTCAGATCAATGAGCATCTCCAACAAGAAATATTATTAGGCTTACTAAACTGAACTGTCGTGTCTGGTGTAAGAAAAGCTCTGTGTAAAAATTTCCATGTAAATATACTCCAGTATTGGGACCAGGAACTGAGTTTGAAAGAAGACCAAATGTTGGATTTATTTTCTTGAGATAAACAAGGGAAATGACCCAAAGCAATATAATCCCAGAATTTGTGGTGGGGTTCCATTTTATAGACTATTAAAATTTTATATAATTTTGAAATAATGTTGTCAATGTTAGTCTTATTGTATAAAACATCATATAAATACGTTATTAATTTAGGTGTTTCTTTGAAGGAGGAATGACCAATTATTTTGCAGAGGTCCTAAGAGTAAAGTGATACACTTTGTAAGAGTAACCAATCTTGGGGTAGCAAGTCAAATTATTCCATAATATGTTGGATATCTAATACTTTGTAATCTTTAATGCAATGTTGCCAACAAGTGAAATTTTTGGCTTCCCATATAATAAAGGTATTTTTATATATTTTGTCAGAAAAATTCTTTGTAATACTGAAAGCTACTAATAAATCAAACCAAGTTTTAATGTTGATATTAGCATTAATACATTTCCTAAAATTATTAAAGATAAAGTTCATAGAGTTAAATTTTGAAAGTTTACAAATATTGCATTGCAAGATGAAACAGAGAAGAAACCTGAAATTATTAGGATGATCTCTTTAGGAGAGTTTGGCTAAAGAATTATTTTCATTTAGTAAAATGGTTAAATGTAGAGTTTTCCATTTAGAAGTATAATTTAGGTCAATCCAATTCAAAAGCACTTGAAATAATGATGCTTTAATATACGTTTCTATATCTGAAACATTTAATCCTCCTTGTATCCATGGTCTAATATGATGTAGGAAAGCAATTCTATTTCTATTGGGAGACCAAAGAAAATTTAATAAAAGGTTATGTTCTTAATAAAGTGGTTACTAGGGGGCATAAAGAAAGCTTGGGCTATATATAATATTTTAGGGAGAACAATCATTTTTTATGAATTGTAGCCTATCCTCAAAGGAAATGACTATGTTAGTCCACTTTTCTATAAGAGTTTTAACTGTACTTATAATATTATTATAGTTAGTTACTATTGTCTCCTCTATTGTATTGCATAAGACAATACCCAGATAATCAAGGGAGTTTACTTGTTTCCCAATAATGTGATCTTTACCAGTGTGTTTTTTTCTTTTTATTTAGCAACATGTATTTAGATTTTAGTTTGTTAAATTTAAGACCAGAAATTGACTGAAAATTTTTATTGGGGTTTCTAACTCTGATGGGGCTACTTTTAAATTAGATAGCAAAATATCATCCGCAAATAACATTATTTTCGATTTATATTGGTTTTATATATATATATATATATATATATATATATATATATATATATATATATATATATATCAATACCATCAATCTTTGAATTATTTCATACTGATATAACAAAAATTTCAATGGCAAGTGCAAACAAAATAGGAGACAAAACTTGCTTGGTACCCCTTATTTAAGGGGATAGAGTCAGAAGTAAAAGAACCTAGCTTTACATAAGCTAAAATATTTTTGTATATATTTTAAGAGGAAAATGAAGGAAGGGTGAAATCAAAAAAGATTTAAGACTTTAAATAAAAAATCTCAGTTTAAAGAGTCAAAGGCCTTTTCAATGTCCAAGCCTATTATCAGTATTTCCTCATTGCCTCTATTCAAGAATTCAGGAAGAGTTAATATTCTTCTAATATTATCATGAGTATGTCTGTTATATATAAATCCTGATTAAACTTTGTTAATTATATGGGACATTGGAATTTGTATTCTATCAACAAAGATGAATATAAATTCATTATTTAGAAGAGAAATAGGTATATAACAACTACAATACTGAGGGTCCTCATTGTCTTTTTGAATGGGAGTAATTAATGTATATATCCAAGATGGAGGTATGTTACCAGTGACTGAATTTCAATTAAAGTTTTGTGGAAAAAGGGAAGTTATGGAAGAATGAAAAAGTTTATATACTTCTATAATCATACCATTCATTCCTGGTGTATTATTATGTTTAAAATGCTTAATTTTATTTGTGACTTCTTTATATGAAATTTGAGATTGGAGGTCTGTTTTTAAATTTTCTGGGATTTTCTGGATATCGGGGGGAACATGTTAAATTTGAAAGGTTGGCCTCAGAATTAGCAGAATTATTGTGATCCGTAGAATGATATTTAAAGGCATCTAGAATATCTCCAATGTCAGATACTTTCTTTTTTGTACTTTCATGCAATAATTTAACAATATTATTACACTTAGAATGCATTTTAACCCTCATTGATAAGTTATGCATATGTTTAGATGATAAAGCGTAGGAGTTCAGTTTTAATATTTTCAACCCAATATTTGACTTATACATTAAGATATCAAACTATTTCTTGTTTAGCACTTGTATTCTCTTTTGTCATCAGGAGTATTTTTGGAAACACTAGATTTAGCTAACAGAAGCTGAGATTGAATATTTAGTCATTCTGAATCCATTTTTTAAGTTTATTTTTGAAACATTAAAGTACTTTACCATAAATATAAGCTTTTAAAGCTTCCCAAATCATTACTGTGTTAACCTCTTACATGTAATCTGTTTTAAGAAAAAATTGTAATTCCAAGTTAAGCCAAGCTTTGGATTCTTTATATTTTGTTATATAAACTTGAATTCTGGTTATAAGGTTTAGTCTTTTATAATCAGATTAAAAACTTAAGGATAAGATAATCATGATGAGATATAGGACAGGGGTATATGGTAAAGTGTGAAACATTTAAAAATAAATCAGGAGAATTAGTATTCGGTCTATTCTAGTTTGTGTACCAAATCTATGATCTTGATGTGAAAACTTTAATGAATTGATGTCCTTTATATTAAATGCATCAAGCAGGTTATGAGACTCAGTCCATTTTTTTTAAAGAATTTTGCAGTAGAAGTGAGTCTTGGCTGTCTCTTATTAGTAGTATCTGAATTATGTAAAATACAATTAAAGTCTCCAGCTAATATTAAATTACCCTTATAAGTGTTTATGCTGAAATCTAGATTTTTTTAGCAATCTTTACTCCCATGCCAGGAAACCAATAGAAGTTGTCCAGTATCCATATCCAATTATTGAATTTTAAGATAAGAGAAAGGAGACCAATAATATGGGGACTAATAATATCTTTTTCAAATAATCATTACTCCATCCAGTCCAAACATCTTCTTCAGAAGTTTTAAAATGAGTTTCTTGGAGGAAGACTATTTGAGCTTTAATAATGTTCAGATATCTTATCAGTTTGACCTTTTCATTGGATTATTTAAATCATTAGTGTTTAAAGATAGTAAAGTTAATTCCATAGATGTATGTAAAGGGATTTATAATATTACTATTACTATTTAATATTGATTCACTATAGCTCTCACCTTTAAATGGTGATAAATAAGTACCTAAAAAATTAAAAGATACAAACAATGTAGAGCTTTTTGTTCTTAGGACATTAAAGATTTCTGTTTCATGCCTAGAAAGAAAAAACTCAAAAGGTAATGTATAAAACATATTATCAACAAGAATATAAAAATTCAATGTCAAACATGGAATTGTTAAAATTCCAAGCCTGATAGATAAACAGAATCTATCAGACTACCCATCATAACTGGCCAAAATATACCAAAATGAGCTCTACAAATATTACATATCACTGTACATGCATGAAGGATAGAATGTTTAAATAAATAAATTAGAATAGAAAGAAACTGCTTAATCAAAACAAATGTGAAAATGTCAAATATTAAAAGTTAATATAACCACAGTAAAGAAAACCTGACTCTTAGTCATAGTGAGATAGAATTATAAAGATCCATTATTAATATTCCAAAATATATGTCTAAGAATAGAATATGAATAATGTGAATATTGATTATATTACAAAATATGTTACATATGGCTAACATCACTAAATACTTAAATAAGAAAAGTGTTTATAATAACAACACATAGAAGAATAACCTTACAGTTTTCAATGTCTTCAGTTGTATAGTAGGCAAGTATCTTGAGTACTTTATTCATTAACCACATTTAAAATATGTCAAGATTTATATTACAGAAAAAGGGGAAATGGCATGTTAAAATGTTAACTAATCATAAAGAAACCACAAGATAGAGATACCCAAAACTACATAGTACTCAATAACAGGCACAGCCTGAGAAGATAAATATCATTTTACCTTTTTACTTGCCTCTCCTTCTGATCCCTTATACCCCTCCCCTCTCTTTCTTTTCCCCATTTCCCTTCCTCTCCATATATATATATATATATATATATATATATATATATATATATATATATATATATATATATATATATAAATGAATTGTTTCCATTTACTGAGGTAAAGTTTTCTGGTGGACAGTTTATGAGAAGCCAGAAGGATGTGTCGAACCGGGGAGGATAGGTCATTTTGCCTTGCAATCACTGGAAGTGGAGAAACCAAGCTGTCAGCTTGAGGTGCGATATACTCAGATGAATTAAACCCTGTGGATGCGACAACAATTCTGGAGTTGGATCCAGAATCCAGGGTTGATGTACTAAGTGAGGCCATAAAAAGGTGAACCAAATTTGTCAAGGTCAGAAGGGTGCAATGAGGATTACTCTGCTTTTCAACTGAAGAGCCTTCTTTAAGAGTGTGGAATCAGAGGAAGGGGAGGATAAGCATAAAGAAGTCCCGTGGGCCAATTGTGTAGAAGAGCATCCCTTGGGGACTCCCCCTGCGGGGGAATTAGGGAAAAGTACCTGCTACATTTGTGACTTGCAGGGGATGCGAATGGATCGCAGCAAGGCTGACCCCAACAGCTGAAGATCTTCACTGCTTTGAATGGATTGAGGGACCACTCTTGAGGCAGGAGAATGCATCTGCTCAACTTGTCTGCAATTACATTGAAATGCCCAGGAATGTGCATTGCTATCAGAAAGTGGTCGGAAGCTATCGCCTATTGCCAAATTCTCATGGCTTCTCGACATAACGGGTAGGACCTGGTTCCACCTTGTTTTTTGATGTACCAGACTACTGACATGTTGTCGGACTGGATGGCAATCGTTCCTGAAGGAAGAAGAGATTAAAATGTTTGCAACACTAGAAGCACTGCCCTCAGTTTTAGAACATTGATATGTAAATTGGCCTCTATGGATGACCAAATGCCTTGGACCGTCTTTGCCTGATAGTGCCCCCCCCCACCCGATCGGGGAAGTGTCCGTGGTCACTATGACTTTAGGCTGGGGAGGGGAAAAGGGTCGGCTCCACAGGATCTGTTCTGGCTTCATCCACCAAACTAGGTCTTGCTTGCATCGATTGTTTATCCTGATGTGAAAGGACATGGGTAGGTCCAAGGGGGAACCATTGCATTACCAGTAGCCACTGAAGAAACCTCATGTTTATTCTTGCCAATGGGACCATCGTAATGGATGCTGCCATGGACCCTAATAGCTGGAGAAAAGCTCGGGCCGGTACTTTGTCTCGATTCATAGGATCATAGGTTTGTACTAAGCTATTATCCCTAGGGCCTGTACAAGCCTAGCCATAACAATTCCCTGGCTATTTCTTCCACAATATTTACTTCCCTGGACCCCTGTCTAGCAGGGCAACTGACGTGATCCCCAGGTTAAATTTCCTATCTCCCATCCAGTCATCAACATTCCTTTTGAAGAGGGTCAAGGAGGCGCTCTGCTTGAAATGTATGGGCAGTCTATTCTGGAGTATGGGGAGTCTCTGTGTCAGGAACCTATCCCTCCAGCATGTTTTGTTCATTGTGATGACAAGGTTTAGGTCCCTGGAGCGTGTGACTGATGATTGAGTACCACTTCTAGTTGTGATCTGAGTCCCTGTAGCCTGTGAAGGGGAAGGTAAACTCAACAAGACTGGGAGTCTAACTCTGCTCCTATGAATTCCAGTCTTTGAGATGTAATAAGCTTGAATATACCCTCATTCACTGTTATTCCTAGGTGTTTCAGAAGGTGTAGTGAATCGCTGAAAAAGTTGATGCTTTGTTGGGGCGGTGAGGAGCCAATCATCTAGACATGGAAATACCCGGAATCCTTGCAGTCTCAAGTGAGCTGTTACCACTACTGTCATGCATTTGGTGAACACTCTTGGCTCCGTAGAGAGACCAAAGGGCAGTGCTCAAAATTGTTAGTGATTGGCTCCCAGTTGGAAGCAAAGAAATCTTCTTGAGCATTTTGTCCATTTTTATATGGTAATACACATCCTGAAGATCTATAGAGCACATCCAATCATCTTTTCCCAGGAAAGGAAGTATAGACTGTACTGTGACTATCCAGAACTTTGCTTGTTTGACAAATTTGTTTAGGATGCTGAGGTCCAGAATTGGCCTCCAGTCCCCTGTTTTCTTTTCTAAAATTTACTAATAAGATACATCCCAAAAAACTTTTACCAATAGCTATTTGCATTATACCAGTCTTCACCCACATTTCGTGAAGGATAACATTCCCAAAGGACAATTCATTCGAGCGTGTCGTATGACAAATGAGTTTGGTGATCTACTGGGATAATTTGAATTCACCACATCCTTGTTTCTAGACAGGGGATATGATGAACAACTTTTAAAACTACTGTGGAGTTTCACCTTTGTGTACAGCCTGGTTCCAGTTTTTGTTTTTTGGGGATCTCCTTATCAATGGAAATGGACTTTTTGGTCTTTCAGTTGCTGTTTTTCCCCATTTCACTATGGCAGAATGCAAAGGTGATCTGCTGATGGATGTGAGTGTTCATTCCACTCCAGGAAACAGTGAGCATGGAGTCATGGCATTACTGATTAAAACTTGGATTACGAAAGAGTGGAGGTAACTTGAGGGTGTTCTAGGGTTCTGACGAGGACGTAGAAACTGTTGTTGACTTTGGTGCTTATTGGTCTGAACAAGGTAACAGTAATGACGTTTTTCATAGAAACAAAACATATGCTGATGTTGCCTCAATATTAAGCAATGCATCTGATCCTTTTTCTAAATCTGAAAGACCCATTAATATTGCAAGAATGTGGTCTTATAAAGAAATGTGTGAAAATGTGGGTATACTTCTAAAGAAGTATAAAAGCTTGGACTTGGAAATTAAGTATTTTTTGCGTTGTATGGATCTTGGTATGGTACCTAAGGGACTGAGGTTTTTTAAATGTCCCAATGGAGTTGATAGTTCTGATGCATTTTTAACTACGCTAAAAGAATTATTTAATTCTGCTGGCCTCAATTTCTTGAAGTTGCTAGTGGAAAATAATCAAAAAAATATGGTTCATCTGAAGGAGGAGATCACGAAGATAGACCAGGAATTGGATTAGACCAGGCATTGCAAAAAGACTTTCACAGTAAATTAGGTGAATGGGTTGAGTACCGTTCACTATTTGGGGAAATACAAAAGCATGACGAATTAATAATTCAGTGCAAAAATAATAAATTGATCAGGGATGCTAAAGCTTATGAGAGTGATGTTGCTTATGTTCAATTCTGTACATCTTTTAAACATCAAACCAAGTTCAACAATAAAAATAAAAATGTATTTTAAGTTGGCAAATCAGGTTCCTCTCGCTTTAAGAAAGCTACAATGGAACCACAGGCAGTCAGCAGGATGAACATTGATGTAGTTCTGAGTAATAGCTCAAGTGGCTCTCCATTAACGGAGATTCTTCTAGGAGAGACATTAAACACACTCGGTCTCTCAAATTCCAGCATCCCCCATACATCTAATACTGCCATTGAGACTGGTGTTAGACCCAAAGTTTTTTTAATGGAGGAGAAAGAAGGCAAGGTTCAGAGAACATGGACAATGAAGAAGAAAGAACAAATAACTTCCGATTCTTCAATGGACAATTAGACAGGTATATACCTGTTTGTGACAATGTTTTAAATCTAACTTTAATTTAAACTCTGATCATTTGAAAGTTTTGAAACTAGGTTTAAATTTTGCGCCATCAAGGAAAGCAAATAAAGCAAATAACTTGTTGAATTTAATGACGTACACAAGGTCACTGAATTTGAATTACATACATAAAGATGCTAAATTTGCGGACACTAAATATGTTAAACCTTCTTGTTATAATCCATGTTTAACACATACTTTGCATATTTTTGAACTTGCTTGTGAAAACCAGGTCAGAACATTTTTGAAAAATCATGACAGTGGGATAAAAGTTATTATAACAATTTGCCTAAGAAAGAGAGACTTGCACTAAAAGAACTCAAAGAAAATGTAAAAATGAGGGTAATGAAAAGTGACAAAGGGGGTACCCTGGTTCTAATGAACCTAGATGAATACGTTATTAGTTTAGAAACCATGTTAAGTAATGTGGATGAGTAGGAGTTAGCTGACATGAATCAAGTAGTTACTTGTTACAGACATACTTACTCTTTTCTGTTTGAAAGCTTAATGAATGGGGATTTGGACAAAAATACATATGATTTCTGTCACATAGATAAGCCTAGACTTGGGACTATTTTTGGAATACCCAAGGTCTACACGAGTATTACCCCATCCATTTAAGCCTATAGTTTTGGCTTCTAATTACATTACTGAGGACATTTCTTTATTGGTGGATTCTATGTTGAACCCTCTAGTTCAAAAGATGAGTTCTTATTTAAAGGACTCGGGAATTTTTGAACAACATTAGAAATTTCACACAAGAAGTTATTTTTGATCCACGATTATACATTATGTTCTCTATTGATGTGATGTCTTTATTTACTTGTATTCCCTACGAGGGTATTGAGTCTGTCAGAGAATACTTATGTTTTTTTCTGGTTATTCTAATGCTGAAAGCAATTTTTGCTGTGAATTAATTGACGTGTTGTTAAACAACAATTATTTTTGAACAAAAAATGTTTACAGGCAAATTAGAGGTGTTGCCATGGGTTCTCCTGCAGCCCCTTTATTTGCTAATGTGGTCATGAGCTGGTGTGAAAACACAGTGTTAAAACCTTATAAGACAATATCAAGTGTTATTCTTTAAAAAATTTGTGGATGATTTGTTCTTTATCATGGCTGGGGATATAGCTAATGTTAGTGAATTTACTGAAACTCTGAATGTTAGATCTGATTTTTTACAATTCAGCTTAGGTGATGTTGAAATGAAGGTCAATTTTTTAGATGTCACATTAGAGTGGGACTTGGAAAAAGGAAAATTTACTAGTAAGATGCATCGCAAAAACACTTTTACCACTAGCTATTTGCATTATACTAGTCTTCATCCACATTTCATGAAGGATAACATTCCCAAAGGACAATTCATTTGAGCATTTCATATGGCAAGTGAGTTTGTTGATCTATTGGGAGAATTTAAATTCATCACATCCTTGTTTCTAGACAGGAGATATGATGAACAACTTTTAAAACTACTGTTGAGTTTCAACTATGTGTAAAGCCTGGTTCCAGTTTTTGGTTTCTTGTGTGAGTAGGTCCACCCTGTGAGGTAACTTGTGATGACTGCCATTGGCAAGATGCAGAAGAAGAGGGAACCAATTATGTCTGGGCCAAAAGGGAGTCACCAGCAAGATTTTGGGAGCATCCTGTTTTACCTTGAACAGGACTTTTGGAATGGGAGGGAAGGCATAAAGACACATCTCCCTCCAAGAAAAAGAGAGGGTGTCCACCTTCCAGGCCAGAGGGCATGAGACTCTGGCACAAAATAGAGGAAGCTATCTGTTCAGAGGGGAGGCAAATAGATCTACTTGAGGAGTTTCCCACTGGTAGACAATGTCCAGAAACACAACCCTGCGAAGCATTCACTTGTGGGATAGTGTTATGGACCCGCTCAGAGAATCTGCCACTACATTCTGATCGGAGGGAATGTAAACTGCCCGAAGGCTCACCTGATACCGGGTAGCTAGCTCCCGTACCTGAAAAGGCTAACCTGCATAGGAGATATGACATTGCCCCCCTTGCTTGTTGACATACTACATCACTGTGGTATTGTCTGTGACAATCTTGAGAGACCCTGGAAGAAAAAGAGAATGAAAACCCTGAAGAGCCAGTAGAAGAGCTCTTATCTCTTTGACAATGATGTGGTCTTTTATCAAAGCAACCAAAGGCCCTGTAACTTCAGTGGGCCAAAGAAGGCCCCCTGTCCCACATCTGAGCCATCTGTAAAAAGCTCCTGAGAGGGGACTGGAGGTTGAAAAGGAAGCCCTGGGTTGAGGGATAACTGATAAATCCACCACTGAAGTTCCAGTCTGAGACATGGATGTAGAGGGACAAGAAAATCTAAAAGATTTTAGAAACCACTAAAGCTTTCTCATGTTCATAGGTTCATAGATGTCTACTAGGCTAAAAACCACAAGGGCCTTTTTAAGCCTAGCCATGTATCCCAAATCTCTAACATGTGAAGCTTAGGAATGGTGGAAGCCATGTAACCCAGATCCCTCAGAAATTATCTTGCTGTGATAGAAGCCAGAGGAAGTAGGGGGTTGAAAAACAATGAGTATTTAGAACCATTTGCAAAGAAAATAAGGGTCAAAAAAAGCTGGCTCTATTTGCAGATGACATTATTTTATAGCTGGCAAAACCAGAAAGGGGCATTACAGTGCTGTGAATATATTGAGATAGTTTCAAACCTTTTCAGGATACAACATTAATGAAGCTGCAACAAAAGCAATAGCTGTAAATTATGTACCCACATACGAATGGGTTCAACAATATCCATATTTATGAGGATATGATAAAATGAAGTATTTTAGGAGTATGGATTAAAAATGATACTGGTGTGTCAGCTAAGGATATGTGGGAAGAGACTAAACAAAAGATAATACAAAAACTGAGACACCAGAGAATTTTTCCTCAGGTAGACGGCAAATGTTGGAGGTGTGATGGGGAAGAATTAGTTAACTGGGAACATATTTTCTGGGAGTGTAATGAGCTGACAGACTAAAGATTCCCTGCATTCTGCTCTGTCAGAGATGCTGGGTGAACAAATTGGTGTAACTAAAGAAATTATTTTTTTGAGCTATGATACAGAATTGGAATTGCTTAAACATAGTAAGGCCTTGCTAAGTCTAATTATGATTGCTGCCAAAAAAACAATTACTACAAAATGGAAATCAAAGTCTAAATCAACTTTACTTGAAGTAGTGAAGATAGTAACAAAGATAAAATAACTGGAATTGGGATCTTTAGAAAAGGGTAGGAGCAAATTACTGAGGAATAAATGGGAAGTATAGGATCAATACATGCAGAGGAGGAACAAGGTTTAAAAGAAGGCAGAAATTGAATGAGCTGTGTAATGGTTGACTGACAATAACTGGATATATTAAAAGTGATGTATAATGTTTGTAGCTACAGTTGTGTTGGCATAGTTTGTAATGTATAATGTTTGCATCTGAGATTGTGCATGGTTTATTTTCATTTATATAAATGTAAGACTGTCTATGTCTTACATGAAAATGTAATAAAGATATTTCTTGTTAAAAAAAGGAAAGCCTTAGATAAAAGATTGTGATGTATAATCAGTCAATAGGGAAGTCTCCAGGAACAACAGATATGAAGACTGGATTTAGGATGGAAAAATTGATAAAGATCTGGAAGTTTTGTTTAACAGTGTTATAATAGGACTGACAGTACCAGTGTTTAGGAAGACCTTTCAGACCCAGCTTCATATATAACAATTTATATATTAAAATATGATAATAAAGTTTTTATGTCTACAGTAGCAAAGAGAAAGGCAAAATGTTGCCAAAGTTGATATTTATGGACTAATGTGTTTTTTTGGAGGAGAGAGAAACATTTGACATCAATAACAAAAGAATGCTGAATCTGGCTTATAAATGCCCTAGGGCAGATAGCCTAGTATGAACCTATGAGGGAAACAGTGTGTAAGGAAATGCCACTATTTTTGGCTGGTCTTCATGCAGACAAGTCATCTGGGATTTCTCAGTGATACTGTCTGTATTCCTGTGGTAGAATAATAGGGTTACTTAGGGGGATATATGAAGGATCAGAGACAAGAATTAAGGTGACAGGGTTCTTCTCTGACAAGCTATGTTTAAACAGAGGAACCAGGCAGGGGTATCTTCTTTCTTCTTTGTTGCCTGCTTATACTTAGCCATTGATAAAGAAAATAAGGGACTCACAAACTCAAGGATATAACGCACGGCAACTGAGAAAACGGAGCTTTATTTGCAGATCTCATTATTTTGTACCTGATAAATCCAAACAAGGACGTTTCAGTGTTGTGGAATATTTTGAGACAGTTTCAAGTCTTTTCAGGATATAATATAAATGAAGATAAAGTAGAGGCTTTAGTGGTAAACAGTGTACTCACACATTAATTAGTTCAGCATTACTCAATATGACATGATAAGATGAAATATTTAGTTGTATGGATTAAACATGGTTTTATTATGGCAACTAAGGATGTGCAGAAAGAGGCTAAACAAAAGATAAAAAAAAAAGAGAAATTGTAAACTCTTGATTAGGAGTATGGATAGTAAGATACAAGCAGCAACAATGTTTTTATTTCCTTTAGTTTTATGTACAGGTCAAGCATACTTTTATCAACCAGAGGAGAAGTTGTGGGCCCTAATTAATAAAGGGTTGAAGGAATGTGTATGGGAGGGAAGTTGAATGAGAGTTAAGTTGGTTAAGTTGTTTCTTTCCAAAGAAAAAGATGGTTTAGGATTACCAAATTTGACAGGATACTTACAGCTGCACAGTCAAGGTTCATACACTTACCACAAGCAGAATGTTATAGATAAACATGAAAAGGCACAATGATAAAATGGGTCTATATTACCGTGTCGAAAGACATGTTCACCGAACATGTCTTAACCAACATGGAAATATCGACCTGCCAAAATCCCGAACCTGGGTCGCTGAATCAAAAGTCGAAGGGGGCTGTGAAAGCACCTCACCTTCCTCAACAATCACAAGTCTAGTAGGCAAGTTAGGGGGTGAGTGAGTGTTGTCTGTAGACCCAGGCTTTTGCTTCTTATCTTTTTTGCGTTTAGGTAAATCGGACTCGGGACAACCAGCAGATGCCATAGTACACGACTGCACAGATTTCTGCCTCAGAAAATGAGTTAAAAACTCTGCTCTGTGCCTTAGTTCTAGTGTTGAACCTAACACAGAATTGACAGTTAGGGATGTCATGGTCTGGGCCTAAGCAAGTTACACAAAACATATGGAAGTCTCTGTGTGGAATTTGTTTCCCACAGAGGAGACCTTTATTAACTTTATCTGACATGAGTCAAAGAAGAAAAAAAGGAGCTCCCCAATAGGGTACTTATCTTTCTGACAACATCTCTCTGGTGCGGACTGACCAACACACTTGAAATCTGTTTCAGGCTCTGGCGGTAAGAAAAGAATGAAGTGATGACACAGGCTGGCTCCCTTTATACCTCAGCATGCTGACGCTGGCTAAGGAGTTTGCCAGCCTGGGAGGCGAAAAAAGTTTCTCTGGTAGTCGGGCCAGTGGAGGGCTTTCATGGCAATAAATCCCAACTGTCAGGACTGCAACAGTGAAACACGAAGAACATCCAGGAAAGAGAAGAACATTCAGGAAAGAGAAAAGCTGAGCCGACTTTTTTTTTTTTTTTTTCAGTGCCATGTTTTCAGACCAGACCTGCAAGCTGTGACAGCTCTCTGCTCCATTCTGTGATAGCAGACACTTGCAATTGGCTATACTTTTATAGGGGATGTTACCACTGAAATGGCTTTTTAGCTGAATTTTCATACAAGATGCAGGCTGAACATTTTTTTAGTAGGTAAGTATTTTGAATATGCAGGCAGTGTTTTAACTGGTTATTGTCAATGTTCCACATTTTACCTTTTTGTTCCTACTGTATGAGGTGTTACACATTGTCAAGAAAGAAGGTTGAGAGATGTGCAGGTAATTGATTTATTCATTTTGTTAAGTAATTTGTTACAGTGGTTGGGGGTTAGTATTAGGAGTAACGCATAACAGGTCAGAATAGAGTTTTGTGGCCATTATCCCTGTGATGTGGGGGGGGGGGGGGTAATCTGAGTGTGAAAAGTAAAAAAAAAACATGAAATAGCTATTAATTTGGCCTGCTGTGAATGGGGAACTATCCATATGTGCATGAAAATAAAGTCAGAATGCATTACTCTGTGGCTCATATCTTTCAGTTGTCCCTGCCATCACAGAATGTCCCTAATTCTTGTCTTATATTAATTTTTATTCTGACAAACTCAGGGATTATAGTCAGTAATAATCACAAGTATTTGTGTTTCAGATGTTATATACTTCAGAAAATGTATACTAATGCAAACCTTGTTATTGCAGTAGTTCTATAAGTCCTGTATGTAACATTACTATTTAAACTCTTTGTCCCCTATTTTTTTTTTTTTTTTTTACTTTGCCACTGCTTATTGAACTAAGAGGTTGAGACTGCTTATATTCACCTCCATCACAAGTTGACATCAGCGGTACAGAGAAGATGGCTATTTTTGGGGTGTAGGCAAACTGTCTGTCAAAAAACAGGGCATTTAAACTAACAATACTGAATCATCACTGACATGTAGCATGTTGGGGATGAGGGGTTAGTGCTTGGGTCCTGTGAGTAGTAAGTTAAAACACACTGTTTTTCACTTTCTTCACAATCAGACAGGCAAAGTGTATGCAGTTTTGAGGAAGGGAGGCAGTTTTTTTTAGGGGGGGGGGACTAATCAACTGGCTTCTAAGGAACAAAATGTGTGTGTGCAGCGCATGTGCGCATACATTTGTGCATGTGTGGTCAGAGCTCAGTGCTGTTCTTTTAGTGTCTCCACTTTCAGCTCTGGTTCAGCCCTTAATTGTTCTAAGAGCCAAGCCAGACCATTGGTTCAGTTCTAGCTTAGCTCTCGTTCAAAAATCCCAGGCTTGTTTACCTCTACACTTTACAAAACCAAGGTTGGGAATCAACTCCAAATACATAAGCACATGCAATATGAAAGGCAATACCTTATGATATTGAGCTACTTGCACAACCCCACTGAAAGCTAGAGTCAAAGACACACTAAATCAAACTCATACCATTATTTTTGAACTATGGAACTGAGAACAGAGATGACAGTACAGGCCAAGACTTACAGTGGCAGACATAGCTATAAGCTGTCAGAATACTTACAAGTCTTCCTGCAGCTGGGATAACTCTTCTTACCTTAACCTGTGCTCACCCCAGCACCTTGCAAAGTGCTCAGTCCTCCTTTGCAGCTGTGCATTCTATGCTATTGTATCTGGGACTATGTTAAGAGAAACTGGAGTGTGTGAGATCTGTGGATTTAACACACTGACAGTATGTAAGTATGTGAGGAAATAAATTTACTTATAATACATCTGTGGTGCTTCAGCTTAACTTCAGACCCACACCTACCAAGGAGGATGGGATAGAGTTATTTCTAGGTCACTATAATGATGGTGACGTTGCTCACCTGTGCAAGGGATTTCCTTCACAACTACCCCAGCCTTTGCCACAGCACTCCAGTCCTCTGTCTTACATTAGGGCCCTTGTAAAACCCTTTAGTAGGTATTGTCTGTGGTCCTTATGGACTAGGTGGAGGAATGTTTTAGTTTCCTCTACACACTACCGAGTCCTGCAAGGTGCATTTTCCTCAACTATGGCAGGCAAGATTTTGTCACAGAAATTATCAGAGAAATATGTCTGTCATCTCATGGCCAAACTTCTAATTGAGTTTACCAACTGCAATGCAATACAATGAAGAATAATTCAGTTGCACAGCCTGTGCTGGGACTGTCAAATGTACCATATTCCAATATGTGCACATAGCACAGTAAGGTGTGGAACATGTTGGCATTGTCTCTGCATATAAGCCACTAATACAGCATGCATGCAGTACAGTGGCTCCATTTCCATTAGGTAAGATGTGGAAATATACAGTCCCACAAAGCCATAGGGTGAACCGCGCATGTGCAGTGCTTGCTGCAAGTGTCTAGGCATGTGTATGACTCCATGTAGAAATGAACAGCAAGTACCCACCCCCATACACTAGTACTGATTAGATAAAACTGAATCCTAGTTAAGGAAAACACTACCTATTTGCAACCCACATTCCAAGATCAGGTATTAAGGAAAAACATAACATATACATAAAATCACTTTTGGCTAACTAATGCAATAAAGCCTTCGTCAGGTCTGTGACAAGAACTAGTAGTGTGTGAGGATGGGTGCTTGCTGTTCTAAAATGCACTTTTACAGCTCTGTTTATATTGTTTGCCATGAATAGGATGATTTAAAATTAAACAATATGTATATTGTCCATACCTACTTCTAAGTATATAAAAACTGATATGTTTAACATTGTTAAAATATATCTGATTTTTTGTTACTGAGGACTGCTTGTCTGTGACAAATAAAGGCTTGTTGCTTTGGAACACTACCTGGGTTTCATGATTTTTGGAATTTATTTTGACTGAGCTCATCAATGAAGTTTTAAGACAACTAGTTTCTCTCTTTTTTATTTCTTACTCAACACTCGTGGTGGTGAGGTTGGAACTAGGCAGATTCCTGTGCTTGTTCATTTTTTTTTTTTACTTTTTTATACCATGTAGAAATGGATACAAAGTTTTGGCAGTAAGAGCAAAGAACAAATGGAGCAATTCAGAGAGGCAGAATAATTACCTGAGGCCTTTTTACACACTCATTATGCCTTCACACCTGAATTTGCTCAATATAACCACGTGGGAAGGCAGTGAGCCTTATTACACTACAAAAAAAATTTAGAGCTGCAAGATGAAAAGCCAGTACAGGTGATTCTACTATAAGATTACTTTTTCAGCTTCACTTTTTCAAGTATAACTACAGTTAACTGCTATGTTACTTAATTGCATAATAAATTAATTCTGGCATTACTTTTATGAGTTGTTGAACTGGAGGAGGGAGCGTGGCACTAGAAGGATAAGGCAACTGCTGCACTGAACTGTTAAGCCTAATGGGAAACATTGCCAGCTGCAAGTGCTAGAGCATGTGAAGCCATTCAGCCTGGCCTTCTAGTAGGATTTTGTGTTAAATTATTTGCCTGGTTTACAGCTTCTAACTATAGCACATGTTAAAAGTGTTTGTTATTTTTAACAATGAGGGAAGCACTTGTACCCCTGTGGAGAGTGGAAATCTTATGGGTTTTGGGGTGAGGGAAATGTTATTATTATGTGCCTGACATTAGATAAACTGTCTGGGCAGACATGCATAACTATCAGACATACCACCAGTACTGTATAAAGACAAGGGAAAGACAGTGTTGTAATGGGCTGCTGAGAACACCCATTACTACCTTGCTAATACCACTGTTTTCATGTCTACATAACAATGGCTACTAAGGATAAAAAAAACTAACAGTGAATTTGCTAAGAAAACCACCCATAAAACCAAATTCTCTGAGATAAAGAAGGAGGTGATACAGTAGGCACTCCACCCCTATGACTGATGGCTGTTTGGACAGGATGCTGCCATACAAACCTACTGTGACTGTGTCTGCAAAGATCTTGTGGCTGACAATTACTGCTGTATATGGCCACGACCATGCATATGAAATGGTCTACCACAGGGCCACCAAAATCACACATGTTGCAGAGAGAGAGAGAGGAAAAAAAGCTATTTGACTAGCATGGGAAAATAGGTCAACAGGACGTGGACCTTTGGTCGCACTATCTCTGATGGAGACAGGAGTTTCTGTAGTGATACTACCCATGTTCCTACAGTATGGTGCTGGACACTGGAGCAGATCTTTATTATGCACCAAGAGTATCAATTGGAGATGCCACAGATACTTAGCAAGATTCCTGTATAACAGTATACTTAATTTCTCTTACTTAATGGCCATCTTAGTAAGGCCTCTCCTTTGGGTTGCACAGAAACATCAGGGATTCAGCTTGTGCAGCCATATGCATGAAGTATGGTATTTAAATATGATGATTGCAAGTGCTACTGCTACTACTACATGTGACTTTGAGGTATACTTCTGGAGCAGATTTATACCTACACAGGCTATTGTGCTTTGCTGTGTTTACAGGTGATTCTCTTTTTAGCACTGTGGAACTGTCACTACCTGATGTTGGAGGATGTTCAACCTTTGATGATGTTGATGGGGATGGTCAGAGGGTACAGTAATTGTTGGACATGGGGACTGTGGCCACTGGATCCCCTATACAGACCACCAATCTTTGTGTCTGTGGATACCCAGGAGACACACACCACACCACAAGGACAGCTTACTGTTGGACTCGCACCCAGGGGAGTGTGATACTCTCTACAGGGCAATCAACAGCATCTGCCACAAGCTAGTGGGGTGGGAGATACACAAATAGGGGTGAGTACTGGTACTCATTGGAGACAGCGGTACTCCCCCCCCAAAATAGCTGTGTCAATGGCATGTAGCGTATATGCAGGGTCATCATGGAGGCATAAGCTAGTAATATCACTTTAATTTTAGTTAGGATGGTTAATGGAGGATGTGTAAAAAGACCTCCAGGAGTGCATATCCCATATGTGTGATAGTTTTCATAAACTGAATCATATTTACTAGCATATGCTATGTCTTCTCATGCTCAACTGTCATGTTTAAGGGTCCTTCCACAAAGCCATACAGCTACCTCCACAAATTGTGGCAATCATAGATATAGGTGGTCTAGAACATGGTCATGCAGCACTAGCACATCTACAACTACATCTGTTGTAGGTGTGGCTAAGCCCAGGAAAGGATGTCCTTGGGGTCATGGCAGCTGCAGTTGTGGCACATCTAGTAATGGAGATCGGTCACAGCCACGCAGCATACTGATGTCTAGCCAGAGATGTGGTACAATCAATGCAACTCCTGGTACAAGGCAACTCTTATGGGCGGGGGTCATGCACAACATTACATACCTTCTACTATGCATGCCCCGGACCTATCTAGTAAAACAAGCCACAGTACTGTAACTAGTTCTGATGCTATGTCACAGCAGATACACACACACCACCACAGCCACCAGTGTTTCACACACACAGATGTTCAGTGACACCAGCCTATACAGAAGTGTACTTTTACTTTTCATTGTTCTCAGCACTCATCAATATCTCCATGAAAGACATTTTTGCTTGTGATCCCTTCCCCTGTTACCTGTGCCCTGCCCATTGTTCATAGTTATTTGGGTTGTCTATGTTTGCTGCATAGTGTGGCCAGCCTTTACATAAACAAGCACAGTCTGATGTTGGCTTTGAATACATCACTTTTACTGTAATGTCTTTGCTTTATTATGGGCCGATGCTGAGTGAAAGCTGCTGATTCTTTGCCAGTACTATGGCATACTATGCAGCCTCCATTTAACATGTTTATCTGCTGATTCTGGCTCCTCCACTTACTCTTCACCAGGCTTGTAGTGGAAATGTGTTTTCAAATCCCATCATTACTTAAAAAATGTAATTTTATAACACATTTGAGTGGTCAGAGTTGCATGTCCCATGTTACTCTATAAGTTGGTACAACTAACTTATCAAAGATTGTATTGTGTGCTCATTACAGCTTACAGTTTTCTAACCTCAGACTGAATACTTTTACAATTGCAGTCATATTTTTTTCTGTCTATACTTCATATAGTAGAAAACCTAGAAAGCCTCTATTTCTGATAGTACAAATTCTAAGACCATGGACTATTAAATCTAGAGAAAATAATGTGCAGTGACACCTGATGTTTTAATGCAGCTATTCTAGCATCACTGAATGCATGTTTTATATAAAGCTATTTGTTAAAGGTCACCTGTAAGTAATGTTTATGTGTGATTTACACAGTACAGCTGAAATGTGAGTTTCTGATTTCTTTAATAACTGGACATGCTTACATTATGTACTCTCTAACTTTTCTTAGATGCAAATTCAGTAATTCTGCCACAACTTTCGTAGGCCTACAGATAAGGCCAATGCATGAACACCAGGTCCTGCATGGTGTCCCTATCCACAATGCACCAATCTGCAATGTCATTTTCAGAGAGTCCATGACATGTTAAGCACTGTTGGGTGACACACCACTTTGAGGACAACACACACTACTGTAGCCTGCAGGGGCTATAACAGCTTCTTTTCTATGTACATTAACTAATGCTGTTGCTGCATCCTCTAACATTTTTCCAGAGTTTGGAATCATGATCACAGGTATTTAGCTGTGTTAGTTAACACTGGAGTTAGTCCATGGGTTCACATAGGTACATAGATTAGTACTAGGCTAACTGCCCTTGTGTCCATCTTACGCCTAGCCAGTTACCCCATATAAGAATCAAACCCTGCACCTTGTGTCTGTAAGGTAAACACCTTAACCATTATGTCAACTTCCCACTACATCTCATTGTTTATACATTTCTGAATACCTCCCCATCTTGATTTACCTAATTTGCATATACAGTGTCACTCATTTTAATAATGTTGCTCATTATCATCTGCTTATATGTCTATTAGCATATACCAAGGCCAGATCTGCTGCTCAGCATGCACAGCTTGTAGTATGTGTACCTCTGAATCACACATCTTGATCTTGGCCACTCATTGAGCAAAATCACTTACCAAAATGTTGTTAAACTCATATCAGAACTAGCAATGTTTGTACTAAAACTGTGGCTACTGGAACTGTGTATATTTTTTATAAGTATTATCCATGCACAGTTTCTGACTCTCAGTTCTCATTTCTCTATCTCTCTGTTCACCCTCCTCTCTCTATATACGCCATTTTCCTTTCTTCCCCCTTTTTTCTGTATAATACACTCTCCTAACTCATACTACTAAGCAGGTCCTATATCAGGAAACTTAATCCTACCTTAACAGTTTTTTCCACTCCACCCTGCTCTCATCTCTTTATTTCTCTATGTACCATCACTTTAGTTTGCCAATCGTAACTCACCTATCTTTTTCGCCTGTCATTCAAAATGTACCTCACTTTAATTTATCTGTGATATTATATACTGATTTTGATTTTACCTAACCTCTCTCTCACTCTCTCTACCCCCTCTACATAGGTTTTATAGCTGCTAACACATTGTTTCCTGCGAGTCTCCTATCCAGTGAATTTACACAGCGGTGATAACTAACTTACCTTGTGGCACACTTGGAATAAGTGCAGTTTGAACACTTAATGTATGTTCCCTTCAAATATAATCTTTAGTAATATTTGCTTCTACTTTTGTAAAGCACAGCACAACCCCAGGACATTTTGGTATCCCCCCCTTAGTTCTTGCTAACTCTTCTCAAGCCTTACCTTTCTGACTTACTAATACTAAACAACAGTTAATAGTAGAACAGTAATTTCTCCTATATTTTATAGCTGCTCCTAACAGTCCCTTTACTTTGACTCTGCATAACTTCCGCTTTACAAAATTATTTCCCCTACTTTATTTATGTTGGTATACAGTAAAAGTTGTCTAACTCTAGCTGAATAACAGTATCTGCTTTCCCGCCCTTCACTCCCTTTCTCTCTATCTTTATATAACAGTGTCCTTTAAGTTTAAGGTTTCTAACAGTACTGTATAGTTTACCCGGCTCAGATCTCCTACCTTACTGATAGTTTTTTGAAGATTGCAGATAACGAGAACCAGGTGCAGCCTACTCCATTCGCCCTTGCTACGCTTGGGCTCACTTCTCTTCCTTACCCTATCCCCATTCCCACCCACCCTATTTAAATTAAATTTATTCTAACCCTAGCTTCTCCCATCATTACAATTCATCCAAACACACTCATCTTCAAATCACTCACACTTAAATTTGTACCTTACCATTACCCTACTAATTAGCCAACTAATTTCCACTTTAACAACTCCCATCTTCAGCCCAAGAACTATTTACCCCAAAGACTTTTTATATCTTAATACTAACAACTTTAAATTCCTTAATTCAAACACCCTCCCCTTTCTACTATGCCGCTTATCTCTAATACAACACTCCTCAACCTCTTTCTATCCTACCTCCTGCTACACTTAACATCAGTCCAAATAACTTATATATTCTATAAACCTACATCTATAACATCTTCACAAACACAATCTCTTTCTAGCTTCTTTGGAGTATCCTCTAGCTTATATGCAGCAGACATAATTTTATACACCAAAGTAAAAAATCCTTCCCCTACAAGACAACAATACAAACTCTGCTTTAAATCATCAATACAAAACAAAAAAGAAACAGCAATCCATTATTCTCCCACATACATATTCTAACCTACCCAAATGCGGAGACATACATCCCAACTCAGGTCCCATCTATTCTCCTCTCAACCCCACTATCTCCTACAAATCATTAAACTTCACAACCTTTAACCTTAAAAGTATCAGAAACAAAATCCCGGAATTGCATGCCTGGATAGCTCACAACAAACCAGATATTATAGCTGCTACTGAGACATGGTTATAACCCTAAATAAAAGATGCCAAATTCCTGTCCCAGGCTATGCTTATTTAAGATCAGAAAAACCCATAAAAAATTGGAGGTGTCACACTGATATACCCAAATACCTTTATTCATCCAATACACTAAGTCTATCCCACATTTTTCCAAAGCCAAAACAGTAATATCCTTCCTAAAAATGAATTACTGCAAGAGCCTCTGCATTGTACTCATATATATCCCTCCAGGCAATAAAATTCCCATATTAGAATAAATCCTTGCTTGGACAACGATAATATAAAAAAATGAAACAATCATTCTGGGCGATGTAAATATTAACTGGTTAGATATCTCCCACCACCATCCTTCCCCCAATATCAGCCTATATAACTTCACCCAGCTAATTACCAATATAACTAGACCCAACAAAAACAATAACAGTGGTTCATTCTTGGACTGGATTATGGTCTCCAACCCAAATAAAATCTCCACAGGGACACTCCCCAATATTATTAATAACCACCTACCTGTACTATGTAAAACTACCCTGATGCTAAGTAAATACCAATATAAACAAACTCGAGACTTATCCTGCTTCTGCCCAACCACCCTTAACGAAACTTTACACAACATCAACTTGGATCACTAAAAGTCCTTCCCCTCGATGAGGTTGTTGAGTTCTTCAACTCAACATTTCTCAAGATCCTAAACAATCTAGCTCCACTCCAACAAAAGACAGCAAAAATTAATAATGCCAATTGACTTACTAGAACCACTAAGCAACTCATGATTGTTAGAGACAAAGCATGAAAATTATGGCAAAAAAACAAAAATCCATCTGACCTCATACAATATAAACAACTCTGTAATCAAGTAAAGCATCTATTCATTAAAAATAAAAAAGAACACTACCTTAGTCTACAAAGTCACTATAAGCAAAACCCCAAAAAATTCTGGAGCTCCATCAATTCTTTACTAAACTCAGGCTCAAATAATAATTCTCGTTCAAATCCAGATAAAACACCCAAAGAAATAGCCTCACTCTTCAACTCATATTTCATTAATACCATAACTAATCTCACTGCCACCTTTCCACAAACTATCTTAGTTCCTTCAAATCCATCCACACAAAACACCCCTAGTTCCCCTCTGCCCAGCTATACATACCACCACTATAAAAAAAAAACTGCTCCTTAAACTAAATCTGGCACCAGTGCCCCTGAAAACGTACCTGCAGAGTTCCTCCAAATATCAGCTAACTCTATTAGTTATCCCATCAGCATACTTTTAACATATATATTCAGGAGTCCCATGTACCTACAATTTGGAAAAAAGCATATATTCTCCCTCTTCATAAAGGTGACAACAACACAGACATTTCTAACTTTCAACCTACTGTATCCTCTCACCCATCTCCAAGATCTTGGAAAAATGCATTTATACTCAACTTCTTAATTATCTGCTTTACAACCAAATCCTTTCACCCATTCAGCATAGTTTCAGACCAGGTCACAGCACTACTACAGCTCTTATATCCTTCATGGACACTGTTAACCGGGCCCAAGATGCTGGAAAATTGTTTCTTTACTATTTCTTGACATTTCTAACGCCATTGATAAGGTCTCCCACTCTCGACTTCTCACTAAACTCTCGAACTTAGGCATCTCACCCCAACCCTAAACAGGTTCTCAAACTACCTCACAAATAGGCAACAATCCACCAAGTGGCAACATTCTTTCTCTCCATTCCTCAGAACAACCACAGGTGATCCCCAAGGATCCATACTAAGGCCTTTTCTGTTCAGTACTTTTATCAACAACGTCCATACCAATTCCACATCTTAACTACAGCAACTCACCCAAAGTGCCCTCAGTTCTATTGGAACATGGATGACCAATAATCATCTCGCCCTAAACCCTAACAAAACTAAACTTGTGCTATTTACACCTAAAAACCCACTTCCGTAAAGAAGGATGAATTCACTATTCATTCTCAAAATAACACTATCATTGAGGTTGTACCAAATACAAAACTACTAGGTGTCATCATAGATGAAAACCTAATATTCCACCTGCATATTCACAGCAATATAAAAAATATAAAAAATTGGGCTTCCTCTATAGACACAAACACTTCCTTAACCCCTCTGCAAAACTATCCCTAGCCTCTTCCTTTCTGCTTGGTGTTGGCTTGGGTTAGGAGAGTATTTCAATGGCTAAGGTGCTTGCCTTGCAAGCACAAGGTGCAGGGTTTGAGTCTCACAAGGGATAATTGGCTAGGATTAAAATGGCTCGCAAGGGCAGTTAGCTTAGTAATAAACTATGAACTATGAACGTATGCTACCATCTCTTCTATACAGTGCCCCTCTTCTATACAGTGTCCCTCTTCTTACTAATATCCAGTTCTCTCTGAAATCCAAACTTGATTTGAGCTACAATAAAACTGTTAAATTTGTAACCAATGCAAAATATTCATCTCACCATTGTTCCTCATTACACCTACTAAACTGGTTAGAACTCCCACATTATCTTACAAACTTACAATTAACCACTGCACATAAATTCATATTCAAATCATCAAACTGCCTTGCCCTTACTTCTCTACTTGCTAGTGCCATCCAAACAGACATTTCCAATCTGAAAACCAACTGCTCCTGAACGAAGAAAAACAAATCCTTTCAGATGGTCAGATGCTCTACTCCTTTTACTATTGCAAACCTATGGAACACCCTCCCACCATCCATCAGGACTACCAGCAATGCAGCTCTCTTTAAGAAATCCCTGACAAAACACCTTTCCTCTGTATGGCAGTGCACATGTGCCAAAACTGCACTTCCGAAAACCTGACTCCCTCTTCTAATACTACCCTATACCTTTATTAATTACTACTGTGTTATCACTCTTTCTATCTTAAATCACTTACTTAACTACAGTGATGGTAATATCTGCTATATTTGCTCACCTATATTTAAGCCTAAGACTTCATAAGTGTTAATCCATTCAGACTATGTTGCTAGAACCTAAGCTACTCGCATGAGTAACTTAATTATCCTAACTTATTATACCCTAACCTGTGATATTCTAATTGTCTAAAACACATTATCCTTGATATAGTAACCTAATATTGTACTCAGATTTTCACCTTGCTCATTCAATTGTCATTCATATCCTATGGCACCCAACTGTGACGCTTGCATTGTATGTACTGATCATGTTGATCTATTGTATTGTATTGTGGGTATTTTAATGTGGAGCTTTTCTCCCTGGGCCTCCACTGAAAATGGACACACTATGGCCCAGTGCATCATTCCAGTAAACAAATGCAAATAAAATAATAAAGAAATAGTAAATAACTGAATCCTTGCCAAAGACAACTATGCTGTGACTGCAAGCTGAAAACAAACATGCACAAAGAAAATAATCATGTCATTTACTGTATTAATCTAAGATTTATAAAATTACAATGAAGTGGCATGTTGCGGTCAATATACTATACAACAGTACACACTATCATGGACAGCCCCAGCATCACACCCAGTAACACAGCACAACTGTCTGTAAATATCTAGCTCAGCAGCAAACAAAAGAGGGACTTGAGACATTTCAGGTCCACGTTGTGCCAAATACAATGGCTGCACGTGGCTGAAACACACAATCATCCACTGACCTTCATTTTCTTATAGGTCACTTTTGGCATATTTTACTCATAACTAAGATGTCTTGTTATATTTCAACTGCATGGGGAGGATGGTGAATTGCTGACAACCTCAATGAATAAGGAAGGACTGCGATCACATTTCTAGAGGCAAAAAAAACCCCACTCTCAACCACTCTTAGAAAATGAACATTATTTTGAAGCACTATCTGCTATACATGAGAGAAATCCTTGGAAACAGCTTAACAAAACTAAACAAAATTAAGTAAATAAGGAGCAAGGAGTAGGAGGGACCTAGATGGAAAGAAAGACTGAGTGAGGAGTGCAATGGAGGAGCAGAGGTGTTAAATGTGTGGGATGTGGTTCTGTGGTGTGTTCATTGGCTTGTGGGGAATAGCAGGATATGTGGTGTACTTGAAATATTGAAAATTTCAAAAAAATGAAGTCTAGAAGGCAAGGAAGTTAAATGACAAGAGACAAAACCAACTCATCTATGGAAAGTGGATAAAGGGTCCATACAGTATAACAACACAGAGAGAAATATACCACGGCCACTTGAGGAAAGAAACATTGTTATTTAATTCAGTTAGCCCTTTCGTGTCCTGCCTGGACACTTCATCAGACTTACAAAAGCCAACACTATTACTCAGCTTTATATAGCAGCATCACAAATCAATTACCCAATCACTAATCATACTCTAACGTTCAAAAATTTAAAAACACAGTGCAGTTATTCATCCTAAAAGCTATATGTATATATAACAATATAATAAAATATTAAAAAAGCACATAATCAATGAAGAAGACATCTATAGAAAAAATATATATGTAAAAAACTCATATTTATATAAAACATCTAAATTTGTATATACACAATTACAAAAATCATTCATAGCATCTAATGCATGTATGTACATATAAAAGCTTTCAATGTTATACTGTCGTTCATATATTGACCGCAGGATGTCACTGTTGATTCAACTTATTCAATACATGTAAAAGCCACCTTCTCAGTGAAAAATGTTCGCATAACACACCAGCATAATCAATAATACAGGACATAACCTATAAAGAACTGTGCATATATACCTAACCACTAAAACATCCAAAATCAAGGAACAAGGTGAGGAAAGGCAGGTATTGTCAATGTTTTAAAGGTCTCTCTAGTAAAAATGGCTTTAAACTGACTCTATCATTTAAACCCCATTTTTTGTCCACCTGTAGTCTCATAATCCACCTCATCTCACATGTTTCTGTGTAATTATTTACATTACCTAATCTCATACTTTTATTAACCAACTCAATAGCCAAAAATTTAAATGTATGTGTTGTCATTGTTTAACACGTCTCGCTAAGACATTGTTGTCATCTTCTCTGTTAATGGCGTGTAAGTGCTCTCTTACTCATTCTCTAAGGGTACCGTTGGTCTTACCTATATAGAACACCAAACATTTAGTGCACTTTGCTAAATAAACCAGATCTCTAGATCTGCAGTCAGCATAATGCTTAAATTCATATTTCCTTTTTGTGCTGGGATGTAAAAAGCTACTATAATTCACCATATATTGGCAGTAGTTGCACTTTCTACACCTAAAGGTGCCTAACCTGTCAGTCTGTACCCTTTTTTCAACATGATTTTCATAGCAGAAAAGTGTTTAAAATGACTTATTATTCTTGTATGAGTAGCTAGGTATATTACCCACTACGCTCAAAATGTTTTCATTATTTTTCAAAATCTCCCAGTTTCTGGTTATAATCTATTGTATGTCATTGTTATTTGTAGAAAAGGGTATAGCCAATCGATATTTATTCGCTTTAACTCTAGGGGTTTCTATATCAACTCCTGTGTGATTCCTTCTATCTTAAAATAAGGTTTGCCTTGGCAAGATATGTGTTAAACAATGACTTAACACATAAATTCAAATTTTTGGCTATTGAATTGGTTAATAAAAGTATGAGATTAGATAATGTAAAGAATTACTAAGAATATACTCAGTTAGGCGCACTGGTCGCCAAGAGAATCCAAAAATCCACCAGACTGCAGAAGTATTATAAATTGAGTCCTTTAATAAATCCAACACACCAACAGATTTAGCGCTTTCATTCCACAAGGGAACTTCTTCAGAATAATACAGCACTAATTAATCAATCCTTAAATAGTCAAGCTAGTTAAGAATGACAATTCTCCACTGGTCAAAAACCAGTCAAATTATTAATGAAAGTAATCAAGTGATTCTATAAAAAATGTACAGCAGCAATTATACCAGAAAACAGAAATAAAATACAAAAACAAAAACAAAAAACAGAATGTGGTCAAGTAATATAAATATGTAACACACAAGGTCATGGAACATGGATATATTAAAACACAGCATAATTCTATTTTAAGGCCCTTTTCTTCAGAGCTGGTAGAATAGCGTAATGTTCATTTAAACCAGGGGCTGAACAGGCACCAGACTGTAATTGTCACAATAACTCACAATAGTCTAAACTCGTTTCCCAATCTCACCCTCTTTCATAGGGTTGTACCTACCCAAAATTTAAAGGAATAATCCACACACACCAAAGTGTGTTTGAATAATGCATTAGTTTCCTTTTTCCTCGATACCTCATACAGGTGTTCATACATTCTCTGTCTTAAGGTACTCTCTGTTTTGCCAATGTAGAATGCAAAACATGAGGAGCAATAGGCCAGGTATACCACCCCTTTAGAGCGACAGTTGAAGTAACCCTTGCCCTTTAATAATCCAACAGGACCCCCAACATGCAGTACATCTACATTGGCTACATAAGGGCACTGGGGGCACCTTCCACATTTGTGTGTCCCTGTCCTTGATCTAGGGGTAGAATCTGATTTACCACCTTCAAAAATATTTTTCAAATTCCGTCCCCTTCTCAAACTATACTTCAGTTTCAGAAAACACATCAAGGCTGTTGGGCATACTAGCAAAAATGTCCCAATAGGTCTGTATGATGTTTTTCATAAGATGGGTGTCCCGATGGAAGTCCATCACAAAATAGATGTCCTTACTGGGGGGATCATTGGTAGTCCTTTCTTCCATCTGTGTATAAGATGACACAGTACTATCGGAAACTGCCCCCCCCCCCCCATTAACAATGGACAAAATGGGCATATATCTAGTTTCCCATTCTTGTAAAATCTTGTTAGTCAAAGAAAAAAACAAGGGTTCAGGGTACCCATGCTTGACAAAAAGTTTGCCTATATACTCTAGTTTGGAAATCAATTCATCCTTGAGTGTAGTCACGTGTGCTGCCCTGACCATTTGGCCCTTGACAATGTTCCTTTTCTGTGAGTATGGATGTTCACTCTTAAAGTGGAGATAAGAAGTGGAGAAATATTTTTTACGGTATACAGAGGAGACATACCTACTGTGTCCGGGATCTTTCCTAATCTGCAAATCCAAAAAGTGAGCATCATCCTCCGTCACACTGGATGTAAATTCAAAAAAATTGATAGCGTGGTTAATAAAATCCAAGAAGGGGGCAATAATCACCATTGGTCCCTTCCACACAATAAAAATATCATCCAGATAATGGAAATAACATCTCATGTGTTCAAAGAAGGGTGAGGTGAATAGAAAATGCTGCTCCCAATACAGAAGCCTGTTTTCTGGCATAATTGCTGCTATACATTTTTTATAGAATCACTTGACTACTTTCATTAATCATTTGACTGTTTTTTCACCAATGGAGAACTGTCATTCTTAACTAGCTTGACTATTTAAGGACTGATTAACTAGTGCTGTGTTATTCTGAAGTTCCCTTGTGGAATGAAAGCGCTAAATCTGTTGGTGTGTTGGATTTATTAAAGGACTCAATTTATAATACTTATGCAGTCTGGTGGATTTTTGGATTCTCTTGGCGACCAGTGTGCCTAACTGAGTATATTCTTGGTGATTTGTGCTTGTTCACTCAGTTATTTTCCACCTTTTTGTTTTCTTGGTGTTTTGCTGGTGGATATGGCTAGATCTGGTGGTCAAGGAAACAGCTCGCAAAGAGAAAGCAAGCGCTCTCTTTTAGGAGAGCTCACCAAGCTAATTGCCTTGTTTTCTCAGGAGCACAGCATTTCTGGTACCCTGGAGGGCTCTATTCCTTGCGGACAAGGCGTTAGGCGGGAAGTGACATAATTTCCATCTTTTCTGGCTTCTTAGGCTTCTGAAAGTGGCATGATCGATGGAGTACCAAGTAGAGATCACGACAATGCTCCTCTGGTAATATCTGGAGGGCTGGGGGACAATGGAATGGCCGTTTGTGGTTCTGAAACAAGGAATTTGATCCGTGGATTGGATGTCTTGACGGCCGATTTTGATTTTAATGACTGGTTAACTCTGGGGGTTTCTTTATCTTTATCTACTACACAACCCCCCCAACAGGAATGACTCACATATCAAGATACTGTTTATACTTTAAAAGAAAAACTGATCAAATATAAGTCGTTGACTTTAGACAATTGGTTTTTGGAGCAGTGCTTAGAGAGAAAGTATGTCCCTAGCCACTTACTAAATTCCCTAATAATGTGTTTGAAGGGACTGCTTTCTTTAATGATTTAGTGGAAGTTTTTAATGAATGTGATCTTGCTGTTTTATGTATTATTGTTAAAAAGAATCTTTTGGTCATGGACACCTTGCATAAGGAAATTGTAGTACCCAATTCTAGGTTGGAAGCGGATATACTGCATTCTATTCAAGATTTTAGGTTGAAATACTGTAACATGTTTAAAGATGTAGATAAGATGACAGAAAAAAAAACAAGAACAGGAAAATTAACAAACTGCAGAGGGATGAGAAAGATTATCAAAGTGGGAAGGCTTATTCAGCTTTTCTACCTAAATGTCCCAAGTTAGGTTCTCAGGTGGGTTTAACAGGAGAAACGAGTATACTGTACAATGAACAAGGGAATCATAATGGTTATTCTTCTGAACAAGAACAGAGAACGGTCCCTTTAGGCCAACGCCCGGTGAGGAGGCCACCGAGGATACAAAATCAAATCCCACAAACTGCACATATCTATGCCCAGGCAATCAGACAGAATTACAACCAGAATCAGGGGAGACAGAGGGGCAGGAGCTATTAAACGAGGGTCATGGGGGCAACATTGCTTTTCATGGCTCTGTTTATTCCTATGATGACTTTCACATTTTTAATTTTAGTGGGATTGACCCCTCCATCACACACTTTGATTTATTTCAAAAGGGGTTCACTTTTGTACCCAGTAGACCAGGGTCGGTGGCTAAAATGGTGGTAGACACAAAGCTTTTTGTTAGGAATCTTAATTTGAAAGTCCTTTTTGGGTGCAGCAATGTTTCTCAATCTGACAGATTGTTAAGAAGAAGGAGTATCTTTCACCCACCCACACATCCCATTCTTGCTAATTTTGAGACACTAGTGGATTTGTGGTGGTGCTGCGGTAGCATTGTTACCTCACAGTAAGACGCTGTCCGGTTAGATTCTCAGTTAGAGCGTCTTCTGCATGGAGATATGCGTGAATGGGCATACCTTCGTTGAAGGTTGTGCGTCAGGGCTGGCAACTCGGCACATAAAAATCAACTATCAATCATTAGCGGACCGGAGTTCCGTTGTGGCGACCCCTAACCGGGAAAAGCCAAAAGACACAAACAAGTGGAAAGGGACATTCGTAAAACATTTAATGCTCAGAACAAAAAAAACGTTCTTTTTGTAGGAACCTTTCCAAGGAAGAGAGTGAATTGCTTTCATACATTAGCAGGGATGGTGGTATCAGGATTATGAAGCCTGATAAGGGGGGGGTGTGGTTTTGCTCATGAAGGAATGGATTTACACAGGGAAAATATTAGAATATCTTACATTGGGATGGTAAATACCAGGAGGTCTCTAGAAGTGAGAATAATCTGGCTTATAGGAACCTGGATTTGATCCTGGAGGACAATTTGCTTCAGGGGGTTATCGATAGACAGTTATAAGAGTTTCTGTGGGTTCCTAAGCCAGTGATTCCAGGTATTTTTGGGATTCCCAAAACCCATAAGGACGTCCAAAACCCCCCTTTGAGACCTATTGTCTCTTCTGCCGGTTTTAAGACACAGCCTTTGGCCTTATATGTTGACAACAAGTTGAAACCATTCTATGGGTTGTTTCATCATATTTTAATTGACTCATAGGACTATTTGAACAAGTTCAAGCAAGTGTTATTTTAATGGGGATTACACTTTCCTTATGATAGACATCAATGATTTATTTAGTGTGATTCCCCAGGACACTGGGCTAGCCTGGTTTGAGGAGATTATTGTGGGTTTTGACTTTCTCTCCCCTCTGGAATTTCGGTTAGTGCTTGAGAATATGAAATTGCTGCTCAGTAATAACTTTTTGTTTATCAAGGAGCATACTACAAGCAGACCTGGGGGGTTGCTATGGGGGCCTTGTGTGCCCCCATTTTTGCCAATATAGTCCTTTTGTATTGGGAGCAGCATTTTCTATTCACCTCACCCTTCTATGAACACATGAGATGTTATTTCTATTACCTGGATGATATTTTTATTGTGTGGAAGGGACTGAAGGCAATTATTGCCCCCTTCTTGGATTTTAATATACGCCCATTTTGTCCATTGTTAATGGGGGGGGGCAGTTTCAGATAGTACTGTGTCATTGTATACACAGATGGAAGAAAGGACTACCAATGATCCCCCCAGTAAGGACATCTATTTTGTGATGGACTTCCATCGGGACACCCATCTTATGAAAAACATCATACAGACCTATTGGGACATTTTTTGCTAGTATGCCCAACAGCCTTGATGTGTTTTCTGAAATTGAAGTATAGTTTGAGAAGAGGACGGAATTTGAAAAATATTTTTGAAGGTGGTAAATCAGATTCTACCCCTGGATCAAGGACAGGGACACACAAATGTGGAAGGTGCCCCCAGTGCCCTTATGTAGCCAATGTAGATGTACTGCATGTTGGGGGTCCTGTTGGATTATTAAAGGGCAAGGGTTACTTCAACTGTCGCTCTAAAGGGGTGGTATACCTGGCCTATTGCTCCTCATGTTTTGCATTCTACATTGGCAAAACAGAGAGAACCTTAAGACAGAGAATGTATGAACACCTGTATGAGGTATCGAGGAAAAAGGAAACTAATGCATTATTCAAACGCACTTTGGTTTGTGTGGATTATTCCTTTAAATTTTGGGTGTTGGAGCAGGTAAAACCCTATGAAAGAGGGTGAGATTGGGAAACGAGTTTAGATTATTGTGAGTTATTGTGACAATTAAAGTTTGGTGCCTTTTCAGACCCTGTATTAAACAAACATTACGCTATTCTACCAGCTCTGAAGAAAAGGGCCTTAAAATAGAATTAGCGGTTCATAGGTTCATAGGTTGATACTAGGCTATCTGCCCTAGGGCATTTACAAGCCTAGCCAGAGTGTGTTTGGCTTTCACCACCCTTTTTAGATTAGTTGACTGTGCCTCTGTAAAGTAGGTCACAGAAGATAGCCCATTTAAGGTTAGTTTACCATGCCTCTGTCTAGCAGTGACACAGAAGAGATCCCAGGGGTAAATTTACGATCTCCCATCCAAACGTCAAGATTCTTCTTGAAGAGGGTCATTGAGGGGCTCTGTCTAACATGGATTGGGATTTTGTTCCAGAGTGAGGGGAGCCTCTGGGATATGAATCTGTCCCTCCAGCATGTTCTATTTATTTCTGTGCTGAGGTTTAAGTCACTGGAGCATGTAGGTCTGATGGATTTGGATTTCTTGAGGTGGAGCATGTCCATTAATTCTGGGTTGGACATGGCTTTATACGTCAGGCACAGGTCGCCTCTGAGTAGGCGGTAAGCAACTGAGTAGAGCTGGAGTTTCTTTAGCCTAACTGCGTAGGGCATCTGTTTGAGTCCCTTGATCCTCTTGGTGAGGTACTTTTGGGGTCTTTCCAGTTGCAGCAGGTGTCGGGTAAGGTACATCCCAAATGGGGCACTGTATTCAATTATGGGCCTGATGAGTGATGAGTAGAGGGGCACAATGACCTCTATTGATCTAGATGTGAACCCCTTCGTGATAAGGTGGGCTATATAGAATGTCTTTCTAACCATTTTGGCAATGTGATTGTCAAAGGCGAGATTGCAATCTACTTGGGTCCCCAAATCCCTAATTACTTCTTACATACTTAATGGAAGACCACCTATGTGGTAATTTGTGGGCACTTTGTTTTTCCCAAAGGGGATGACTATGCACTTTTTGGCATTTAGCTTTAGGCCATGGCTCTGGCACCAGTTATCCATCTCTGTGAGACCTTTTTGGAGGATGCTTGTGTTAGCCGGCGAGTCGATTATGGCCCCCAGTTTGCAGTCATCTGCAAACTTTGTCAGCCATAGTCCTCCTGTGTTAGCCTGTACCTCACAGAAATATATACCGAACAAGAGAGGTCCCAGGACTGAGCCTTGTGGGATGCCACTTGTAACTGGTTTAGAGTCTGACATGGCACCTGCAATTCTGACCATGTGGGTTCTATCCCTAAAAAAATCACTCAGAAGTCACTAAAGACGTTAAAATTTAATCAGAAGCTTTCGGGCTATCCACCCTTCATTAGCACATAAAACTATTGAATTCATCACATTTAAATAGAGGTAAAAATGAAGTCACATGATCAAGCCAACCATACAAATTACACATATACTTTTACATCAATTAAGTCTTAAATTATGCATAAGTAAATACATTTCAGCATATTCAAATCATGTACTACTTATAACAGCTTACTAATAGCTATATGAAATATAAAACAACATCAGCAATAATGTTGAAATATTACAATACTAAAATCCTAAAAATTCAGATGTGAATATAATAATTCATCATATATTTTCTCTCCGCCTTTTTATCAATACGGGTTTCAGACTAACAGTGCTATTCAAGCCTGGTGGTGTATCAGCTTGTAGCTTTACTATCCATTCGTATTCTCTTAATTCCAAAATATTATTTACATCACCCCCTCTTAACCTTATATTCAACACATTTATGCACCTAAACTTAAATGTATGTGTGTGAAACTCCATGATGTGCCTGTACAAACCATTAGTCTGTACTTTCCCTTTTATTTCTGACCTGTGTTCAATTATACGGTCTTTTAAATTTCTTATCGTCTTTCCTACGTAGAATGCTATACATTGTGTACATGTCGCTAAGTATACTAATTTTGTCGTATTACAATTTGCTTTACAATAAAAAGTAAACATTTCCTTAGTAACAGGATGTTGAAAACATTCATTTAATTCAAAAATATCTATGCAACATGTACAGTTGTGGCATTTATATGTTCCCACTCTACTTTGTGACATCACTTCTTTATTCTTAAAATCTTTATAACACAACATCTGTTTGAGTGTCTGATGGTTTCTATAGGCAAATCTGGGTTTCAAACCTATCAATTTTATTTCTGGCATTGCCATTAGTATTATCCAATTTTTTTCTATAATTTTACATATTTCCTTTGTATTCCCATTGTATGTAGTTGCATATCTCACAATACTATTACTTTTATTTGTTTTTTGTAGGGCCATTTCCTGTGTTGATTCTAATATAATATTACTAAAGGTGGGTCTATATTTATCCTTCCTCCCTAAAAATACCTCATTGTATATACTATTTATACTCTGTAGTGGATAACCATTCTTTATAAATTCTTCCTTCATCCTATTAGCTTGATCTATAAAATTATTGTCTTCTGTATTTAATCTACTGACTCTTATTAACTGTGATTTAAGAATTCCCTTAAATGTATGCGGAGCATGCATACTACTCCTTTTTAAATACCTAGCCGCATGTACTTCTTTCTTATACACCATAGTTTCCACTTTATCTTGTTTCCTATACAAATTAACATCTAGGAACACTATATTCTGGGACGAAAAATTCATCTTGAATTTCAGAAAACTGGCTGTGTTGTTTAAATATGTAACATAACTTTCCAAGTCTGTAGTTGTTCCACTCCAGATGAAAAAACAGTCATCCACAAATCTACAATAACATACAGTATGTGTTAAGCGATACCAGTAGGCTCAATAGCAATGTGAAATGTTATTGTAGATTTGTGGATGACTGTTTTTTGTGTGGAGTGTCACACACATACATTTAAGTTTAGGTGCATAAATGTGTTGAATATAGGGTTAAGAGGGGGTGATGTAAATAATATTTTAGAATTAAGAGAATACGAATGGATAGTAAAGCTACAAGCTGATACACCACCAGGCTTGAATAGCACTGTTAGTCTGAAACCCGTATTGATAAAAAGGCAGAGAGAAAATATATGATGAATTATTATATTCACATCTGAATTTTTAGGATTTTAGTATTGTAATATTTCAACATTATTGCTGATGTTTTATATTTCATATAGCTATTAGTAAGCTGTTATAAGTAGTACATGATTTGAATATGCTGAAATGTATTTAATTATGCATAATTTAAGACTTAATTGATGTAAAAGTATATGTGTAATTTGTATGGCTGGCTTGATCATGTGGCTTCATTTTTACCTCTGTTTAAATGTGATGAATTCAATAGTTTTATGTGCTGATGAAGGGTGGATAGCCCGAAAGCTTCTGATAAATTTTAATGTCTTTAGTGACTTCTGAGTGATTTTTGAGGAACTTTGTAACCAGCCAAGGTTGTATCCCTAAGCCAGTTTGCAACCCATCTTGTGACATAGGGGTTGATATTTAAGTTGGTGAGCTTATTTATGATGCCCAAGTGGGGTATTGTGTCGAAGGCTTTTGCAAGGTCAAGGTAGGCTGTGTGGACTACCTTCCCTTCGTCTATGGCCTTGGTGACTGTTTCAAAGAAATCGACCAGGTTCAAGAGGCAAGATCTGCCCTTAACAAAGCCGAATTGGGTAGGATCCAGTGTTTGGAGGTTCCCAATGTCTTTGTTTATGAGTTCCATGATGATATGCTCCATAGCTTTGCAGACCAGTCTAGTTAGGCTTATAGGGTGATAGTTTCTGGGGTCTGTTGTGGCACCACCTTTATGGAGTGGGACCACTGTTGCTGTACGCCATTCTTTGGGTACATATCCTGTTGTAAGGCTGAGACTGAATAGTGATTTTAAGTGAGGGTTCAGTTCTTCTTGGAGCTCATGTAAAACGCAGCCCGGGACACCGTCCGGTCCCATTGATGCTGTGTTTTTTGCTTTGGAGAGGGCAGCTCTCACCTGTGCATCTGTGATGTCCGGGAGGCTACTCTCTGTTGGGATAGTCATTTGCTCATTTGAGGGGAAGGTGGGGAGAAGTTTGCACTGAACCTGTCTGCCAGGATGTTGGCAATGTCTGTGGGTTCAGTGTATTTTTTGTCATTTTGCACTAACTCTGAGCATATCTGGGAGTTTCCACCCAGGTTTCTGACATAACTAAAGAAGGCCTTGTGATTATCTTTAGCGTCTTGTGCAATTTTTCTTTCAAAGCTAGCCTTAGATGATTTTATGAGGGATCATAGTTTCTTGCTAGTACTGATCAGAGTTGCCTTCCCTTTCAGGGATTTTGCTCTATCATGTAGTAGCTTCCTCCTTCTGTTGTACAGCTTATTTATGGCTGGGGTCCACCAGACAGGTCTCCTGCCCTTGGAGGAGTGTGTCTTGGTTTTATTTGGGATAGCACAATCCATGCATTCCTGTAGGTATCCATAGAATGCGTTTGCAAAGGATTGTGTGGTTTGGGCCGTATTTTCCACTGGCCCTGGGGCTTTGAAGGATTCCACCTCGGTTGTTTTAATATATCCATGTTCCATGACCTTGTGTGTTACATATTTATATTACTTGACCACATTCTGTTTTTTGTTTTTTTTTTTTCTTTCTGTTTTCTAGCATAACTGCTGCTATACATTTTTTATAGAATCACTTGACCGCTTTCATTAATCATTTGACTGATTTTTGACCAATGGGAATTGTCATTTTGTCATTCTTAACTAGCTTGACTATTTAAGGATTGATTAATTAGTGCTGTGTTAGTATGAAGAAGTTCCCTTGTGGAATGAAAGCGCTAAATCTGTTGGTGTGTTGGATTTATTAAAGGACTCAATTTATAGTACTTCTGCAGTCTGGTGGATTTCTTGATTCTCTTGGCGATCAGTGTGCCTAACTGAGTATATTCTTGGTGATTTGAGCTTCTTCACTAAGTTATTTTCCACCTTTTTCTTTTCTTGGTGTAATGTAAAGAATTACACAGAAACATGTGAGATGAGGTGGATTATGAGACTACAGGCCGACAAAAATTGGGGTTTAAATGACGAGTCAGTTTAAAGCCATTTTAATAGATAGACCTTTAAAACATTGACAGTACCTGCCTTTCTCACCTTGTTCCTTGATTTTGGATGTTTTAGTGGTTAGGTATATATGCACAGTTCTTTATAGGTTATGTCCTGTATTATTGATTATGCTGGTGTGTTATATGAACATTTTTCAATGAGAAGGTGGCTTTTACATGTACTAGATAAGTTGAATCAACAGTGACATCCTGTGGACAATATATGAATGACACACTGTATAACAATGAAAAATTTACCGGAAGATTGCCAAATTCTGGTAATAACGGCCACAGAGGTAAAAAATGCACTCTCCAAAGCTAAGAATACAGCATCCATGGGACCAGATGACATCCCTGGCTGTGTACTACATGAACTACAATATGAACTGGCACCTCACCTAAGTGTCATGTTTAATCATAGCCTCACCTCAGGTTTTGTGCCCACTGAGTGGCGCAGAGCTAAAGTTATCCCACTCCACAAGGGAGGATCCACCTTGGATCCCAGAAACTACCATCCCATCAGTCTGACAAGCCTTATCTGCAAGGCCATGGAGCGTATTATCATGGAACTTATAAACAAAGACATTGGCAACCTTCAAACACTGGACCCCACCCAGTTTGGGTTCGTGAAGGGCCGATCTTGTCTCCTGAACCTGATTGACTTCTTCGAATCTGTCTCCAGAGCCATGGACAAGGGCAAGTTGGTCCACACAGCCTATTTAGACCTTGCCAAGGCCTTTGACACCATCCCCCACTCTGGAATCATAGATAAACTTACTAAGCTGGGCATTAATCCCTACAACACCCAATGGGTTGCTAACTGGCTTACTGATAGAACCCACACTGTAAAAGTAGCCGACTCTAAATCCAGCTCCAGAAAAGTGACAAGTGGAGTACCTCAGGGTTCAGTCCTGGGACCTCTCTTGTTTGGCATCTACTTCTCTGAAGTACAGGCCAACACTAAGGGACTCTGGATAACAAGGTTCGCAGATGACTGCAAACTGGGAGCCACTACTGAATCCCCAAATGATGTGGATACTCTACAAAAGGGCCTTACAGAAACAGATGCTTGGTGCCAGAGCCATGGGCTCAAGCTCAATGCCAAGAAATGTATAGTTATCCCCTTTGGGAAAAAACATGTATCCGTGAATTACCATATAGGTGGCAGTACACTAAACACCAAAAGTGTGATAAGAGACTTAGGGACACAGGTGGACAGTGGTCTCACCTTCGATAACCACATCACCACAACAGTCAGGAAATCCTTCTATGTGGCACACCTCATCATTAAGGGCTTTTCATCCAGAAAAAAGGTCATTGTCCCACTGTACTCATCCCTCATTAGACCCATTATAGAATACAATGCCCCGTTTGGTATGTACCTCTCAAGACACCTGCAACAACTGGAAAGGCCGCAGAAATACCTCACTAAAAGAATCACAGGCCTAAAGCAGATGCCCTATGCTGACTACCTTAAAAAACTCCAGCTATACTCTGTCGCATATCGTCTACTCAGAGGTGATCTCTGCTTAACATACAAGGCCATGTCAAACCCAGAGCTGTTGGACATGCTACACTTAAAGAAATCCCAATCCCTCAGAGACACACGCTCCAGGGATCTAAACCTTGTCATCACAATAAACAAAACATGCTGGAGGGATAGGTTCCTGACCCAGAGACTCCCCAGACTCAGGAATAGATTGCCCATACATGTCAAGCAGAGTGCCTTTTTGGTCCTCTTCAAAAGGAACCTTGACGATTGGATGGGAGAAAGGAAATTCACCCCGGGGATCATGTCAGTCGCCCTGCTAGACAGGGGTCCAGGGAAGTAAATAGTGTGGGAAAAAATAGCCAGGGAATTGTTCTGGCTAGGCTTGTATAGGCCCTTGGGCTGATGGCCTAGTACCAACCTATGAACCTATGTACCTAGATGCATTAGATGCTATGATTGATTTTTGTACTTTTGTATATACAAATTTAGATGTTTTTATATAAATATGAGTTTTTTACATATATATTTTTCTATAGATGTCTTCTGCATTGATTATGTGATTTTTTTAATATTTTATTATATTGTTATATATACATATAGCTTTTAGGAATGTTTTTAAATTTTTGAACGTTAGACTGTGAGTAGTGATTGGTTAATTGATATGTGATGCTGATATATAAACCTGATTAATAAATGTTGGTTTTTGTAAGTCTGATGAAGTGTCCAGGCAGGACACGAAAGCACTAACTGAATTAAACAACAATTTTCTTTCCTGAAGTGGTTGTGGTGTATTTCTCTCTGTGTTGTTATACTATTTTGCTGTGGACTTTGGTCTTTTTTCAAAGAGGCACTTCATTCTCCAACATCTGTTTTGTTAAATTTAAAGGGTGCATACAGCCTGGGAGGAGGAGGAGGAGGAACAAAGCAGGATAGCAGAAGCCTACGGGAGAGGGGAAATCAGGTGGAAGAAGTAAGCAGAAGCTTTAGTCTAAGAGAGAAGTGAGGGAGGAAGAATAGGTTGGTCATAGAAGACTGAATTACCAAACAGGTTAGATGGGGAAGGAAAGTGGAAAGATGTCCCTTACAGATGTAAAAAATAAATCTGTTAAGCAGTTCAATTAATCTATTTCACTTTGCAGCATCTGCCCAAATTTTCTGAAGAGACTCTTCTGCCCCATTAGGGATTAGTCACCCACCCACCCCCCCCTAAAAAATTACCTACCCCAAGGTCAGATTAACTTGTGGTGGTACCGTTCCAAAGCAGAAGGTGGTTCTTGGCCAGTCTCCAAAACACATTCAATAAATCATATCATACTCCCAAGGTGAAGCCTGGATACATACACGCGCTTTCTGAGATAAAAGATGAAGCCTGGTGACATGGAGTCTGTTTCTGGGTTAATAATAGCGAGGACAAACCATGCAGTAAAGCAGGGTAACAATAATACCCACATGTAGCAGTACCTAACAAATGGGACTGTACAGGAGTAAGTCAGAAGGACTACAGGAGACAGGTGACAGATATGAGTGGTTAAAGAGCACTGTGACCTTTTCAGGGGTGTTGCTGCTACCCAGAGCAATCAGAATATGGATGGATGGGGAAGAGGAATATAACCTTTGGATGAATGACTGGGGAAGAAAAAAAGGGATTTATAGCAACTGGGGACTGAACAAGATGCTGGAAAATGAAGGATTTGGGAGACACTGGTTCAACTGCAGCCTGCAATGAACTGCTTTGCTGAAAAAGGGGTGAGAACAATTCATCAGGATGTTTATAACTTTAAAACAAAGGTGGAGAGTTTGACTACTTAGAATAAAGCAGAGGAGTGGAGAAAGACAGATTAAACAAAAGATCAAGGAAGCAGGGATAAAACATGCTAGACAAAAGATGGATAAACTAGAAGAATGAAGAGTGATGCGCAACTTTAGAAGGCTAGGGAAGAAAACAGATTTTGCTATAATTCCTCAAAAAACTGAATATATTAAAACTCTAATGCTGTGCCATAATTGCACACAACTATGATCCGTCTATGGGCACAAAAGAAAAGTAATTTTGTAAATTATATAATGAAAAACTAAACCAAGTATGAAGGACACCTGCACCCCTTTGCTTTTTCATTTTCAGACAGAGTTTGCTCCAACTAGGAGAAAGAGTGATCAGATTAAAACATTAAAAGGAAATGTCTTGTTCTTTCTTAGAGAAGCTGCACTCTCAGCCAACATTGTACAGTGCAGTTGTAGGCCACACACATATTACTACAACAAGCAGCAACCTAACACTATGAAGAAACAAGGCATACAGCATTCATGTTTCAGCAAACACAACACTAAGTACTTAAGAGCTGAGTATATCAACAGAAATCAAGAAATATGTGAGCTCCTGGCAGTTATGGTGGAGGAAGTAGCAGACAAAAAAGGGTAACAGAAATACAGACAGACATAATCTGGTAGTCAGTCTGGCTATGAGTAGTTAAAGAGCTTCATTCTGCACTCTTGTGTTTGATTCTCTGAGTCTCTATTTGTCTACTGTGTGATCCTAAGTTACTTAGCCAAATGGTGCTTCTGTGCCTCCACTGAAAATTGGCTTCAAACCAGTTTGACAACTAACTTGAGTAGCAAAATATATACATAAAAATAGATCTGGAACATGGCTATCAAAGGCTACAGAGTATTTATAATAAAAACAAAGAAACATGGAGTTAACAGTATTACAGTAAAAAAGTGAAGTAATGGAAAAAGGGTGGTGAAAGAGATGACAATGAGAGAAAGAGAAATCTCTTAAATAAGTAGGCTATTTGCGAGGCTGAGAGGAAAGAAATGGGAAAGCTGGTACACAGTGTACAGACTGCCATATACATATATATGACAAAATGAGATAGTCATGGGTATGAAAAAAGGATGAGCAACACATTGCTTAGTTTGACAGAGCTGCACAGCTCGGTTAGAATAACATTCAGAGACAAGCATAATTAGCATACCCCTGAATTATACTAATTCCCTCTAGTGAATTTCTATGAATCAGCTCTGCAGCTAGAAACGCAAAAACTAGGCCCACTTAGTAAACTGCAGCTGAGTAGTCCTGAGCTGTGCAGTTCCAGTCTTTTTCATTGGGCAAACAGCTTTCCTTACTGAATGGATTGGGTGTAATATATCATATAGTTAGAAAGATCTCTGTATTACCTCACAACTTCCAAAAGCTGATATTGTCAGTGAAATGCATGGGCCTTATTTAAAGAGGCCACACCCAAATACTGTAGCATGTGCATGTTAATTTCCAGTCATACACCTATTATTTCTGAATTATTTGGGGCTTGTGTACTACACAAGGTGGCCTTGAATAACTTTAGGTTCATAGGTGTATATTACGCTAATGACCACTGGGGCATTTTTAAGCCTAGCCAAACATCCCAAATTTCTGACAAGTTCTGTCACATTGGTAGTGTAAGCAGGGGCCTGGGAGATGAATCATTTACAGGCTGCATGTGTCTCTTGGAGAAATTGTTGCTAAACCAGGGATGAATTGCCAGTTCCTCATCCAGTTTTTCAAGTTACACTTTAACTGGGTTAAGGAGGAACTCTGCTTCACATGGATGGGGAGCCTGTTCCAGAGAAGGGGAAGTTTCTGGGTATAAATTGGAAACAAGGATATAACCTGTTGGGTACAGTCACAAGTAAAATACAAAAAATCAAAAAATAAAACTTACTGCAACCTGCATGACAACTAGAGATAAAACAAACTAAAAAACTTTTAAAAAATTATGTTTATTCAACAAAACAACGCAGGTAAGCACTTTCCCATTAAATTAACTAATGCTTCATCAGAAAGCGCTTGCCTGTATAGTTTCATTGAATAAACGTATTTTTTTAAAGTTTGTTTTATCTCTAGTTGACGTGCAGGTTGCAGTAGGTTTTATTTTTCTGATTTTTTTCTGGGATACATACCTGTCTCTCCACCAGGTCTTATTTATAATGACAGGCAAGGTTTAAGTCTTTAGAATAGGTAACTCTACTGCTGTTTGTTTTGCAGATAAGCATGAGATCCATCAGAGTGGGCTCTGAATACGTCTGATATGTCAGGCATGGATCTCCCCTCAACAGCCTGTAGAAGACAAAATACAAGGATAGTGTTTTGAGATGGCTTGCATAGGACATGTTATTTACACCATGTGGATGTTCCAATTGTTGGATGTACCTGGTTAGGGTCATACCAAAGGGGGCACTGTACTCAATGACAGATCTGATGAGTGCCAAGTCAGCCAGACGCCCTTGATATTGACCTTGATGCCAAAAAAAAGCAGTCCCAGGACCAATCCCTGGGGGACTCCACTGTTGACTAGACTCTTTGTAGAGGTGTACTCCCCAATTATAGCTTCCTGTGCTCTGTTTGTGAGCCACCTGGCTATCTACTGAGTGAGATAAGGGTTTATACCTAACCTCTCAAGTTTGTCAACAATGCCCAAGTGGGGTATTTTGTCAAATGGCTTGGGCAGGTCAAGATAGGCAGTGTGAAACATTTCTTCCTTGTCCATTGCTTTGGTGACCTTTTCAAAGTCCACCAGGCTGAGTAGGCATGACCTGTCCTTGACAAAACCAAAGTGGACTGAGTCCAGTGTAAGGAGGTTTCCCTTATCATGACTGATCATTTCCATGGTAATTCTTTCCATGGCTTTGCATACAAGACCAGTGAGACTTATGGGTTTGTAGTTTCCAGGGTCCAGGGATGGCCCGACTTTATGCACAGGAATGACTGTTATCATTGTCCTTTTGTGAGGCACAAAGCCTGTTTGGAGTCTATATAATTATCCCAGAAGTCATGATAGGTCATATTTCACACTATTTATTTATTTTCAAAGACATGAATCTACAGCATTTCTTCCTGGGCATCCGCTGAAAATTGGCTTCATTCCAAGTCGGACTTTCCCAGTAAACAAATGTTAAATAAATAAAATTATTCCCTGAAGGCTTTTTGGCCAAGGTACCAGGAGGCATTAAAAGTTTTATTCTGCAGTTTATCCGCTGTTGTTTCTGGCATTTATTATTGGAACAACGAGCCCTCAAACTAAGGAGAAACAGGAGGAGCAGGAGACATCTAAAGAAGAAGAAGAAGAAATATGGACATGAGAAAGAAAAAGAGATTTAATATGATGCAATATTTATGCAAAGGGAAAAGCAAAACTGATTAATAAAAGAGCAGCACCAAAGATATTGGAAGAGAAATACAGCCAAAAGCATCCAGACATGGAAAATTTTACAATACAGAAAATAAGAAAACAAAGAGGAAATGTAGAAAAGAAGATTAGTAATGGAGAAGTTAATGAAATAGAAAGTGAGGTTATGGATTACCTTTGAAGTAAAAGATTTAATGAAAAAATCTAACTCAGATAGCATCACAGCAGGATACAGCAATGGATCCTCAAATTAAGGAGAAACCAGTGGAGTGGGAGACATCTGATAAATTGCCAAAGAAAGATACTTTGGAGCCTTAAACATGAAACCAGTACAAATGTTCAGTTGGTGTCACTGCAAGGGAAAGAACAGGAAACTGTGGCAACTCTGACACAATCAAAGTTGTGGAGTGATAGCTGAGTGAGTTCCCATATGAGAGAGCAACAGATGACATAGGATGAAACTGAAGAGAATGTGGCACAGGAAGATGCTCTGGAACTTTCTATAGAATGCCTGCAGGAAATGGAGAACAAAGAATGTGCCCTCAGTTTTGAAGAAAATGATCTAAGAGAAGAGTTGCTGTCACCTATTTTAACTCAACTTTCACAAACCTGCTCAACTCCTTTGCCCCTCTAAAAACAAAATGTACAAGAAGTAATCCTGTACCCTGGTTAACCAAAAATACCTTAGTTACTATGCAACTCCAGGACAAAGCTTGGAAGCGCTACTACAAAAATAAAATTATCACCACCCTTAATGAATATAAAACACTACGTAATAAAGTCAAAAAACATATTATCTCAGACTGCAAAGCCTATTTCTCTACTCTCCAAACCAATCATAAAGTACAGTTTTGTACCTACCATAAATGTAGATGTTCGAGTGCTAATACAGCTGCAGTCATTACAGATGGGTTCTCCTGCCGTCAGGCGGGTCCTCGGTCGGCCGAATTCCAAAGTCTAGGTCCGGCGTCGGTTGTAGTCGCTTCTTCCCTGACGTCAGTGCGACAGGGGTATAAAAGAATCAGCCGATGCCATTTTCTTCAGTCGTTTTTGCCCCCAGATGTCAGGTGCCCCCAGAAGGAAGTCAATACCTAATTTTATATATATATATATATATATATATATATATATATATATATATATATGTATCTATATATATATATATATATATATATAAAATGCAATGCAAAATAGTAAAAAAAAAACAGTAGATGCAAGCAAATACATCATAAAAGAATAACCCCAAACAGGTTGTATGAGGAGGTGTAGCCACTAGGCCTGTCCCAAGAGGGGAAGGAGGGAGGGAAACCTGGACTGCAGCTGTATTAGCACTCGAACATCTACATTTATGGTAGGTACAAAACTGTACTATGTTCATCGTGCATACAGCTGCAGTCATTACAGATGGGTAGAATCCCAAAGCTACGCAAGGGGTGGTAGGCACTAGGTGGAACTGAGAGGAGCCAGAATGCCCTGCAAAACTGCAGTGGCAAAGCCTGCTCTAGTTTTGGAGTATAAAGGTAGGTGGTAGTGTTTAGTGAAGGTATGAACAGAACTCCAAGTGGCTGCTTCCAAAATATCTTTGGTAGGAACTCCTCTGGGGAAGGCTGCAGAGGTAGCTGTGGCCCTTGTGGAGTGGGGTCTGATGCCTGCAGGTACAGATTTACCATGAAAAGAGTAACAAAAACATATGCAGTGGCCTATCCATTTTGAAATTGTCTGTTTGGAAATTGGCTTCCCTTGAGCTCCTGCAGCGTAGGACACAAAGAGTTGTGCTGATTTTCTGAAAGGATTTGTTCTGTCCAAATAGTAACGCAGCTGTCTGTGGATGTCCAAGGAATGTAGCAGCCTTTCCCCTTTGTTTTGAGGGTTAGGATAAAAGGTAGGTAAGTGTATGGCCTGATTTAAAGCTACCCTGGATACCACCTTAGGCATAAATGACGGGTTGGTTCGTAGGGAAACTCTGTCCTGATGGAAGATGATAAAGGGCTGCACAGCCATGAGGGCTTGTAGTTCCGAGACCCTATGAGCTGAGGTAATAGCCAGAAGGAAAGCTGTTTTCCAGGACAAATACTGCAAATCTGCTGAGGAACTGGCTCAAAAGGAGGTAAGGTTAACTTTTCTAGAATGTAATTAAGATCCCAAGCAGGAATTGGTTGTTTCCTTGGAGGTCTTATATTCTTAGCCCCTCTGAGGAACTGTCTTAAGAGTGGGAGAGAGAATAAAGGTGGATCAGTGTTGTATTCTGCAGAAATGGCTGATGCATGGATTTTGATGGAGGAGAATGAAAGTCCACTGCTTAGCAGCTCAGCTAGATACTGTAATATTTGAGGCAAATTCAGTTTTCTAGGATCCTGGCCCATTTTCTCATTCCAAGCACAAAACCGTTTCCATTTTGCGGAGTAAGCTTTTCTAGTAGACGGCCTTCTGGCCTCCAAAATGACATCCTGCACCTCCTTGGAGAGTAGGGTTTGTTGTGATGTTAAGGAATCTTCCATGCGGCCAGATTGAGTGTTTTCAGCTGACCGTGAAGAGTTTTGTAGCTGTGCTGAGTCAGAAGAAGAGGCATTAGAGGTAGGGTCCATGGAGGAGAATGCGTCAGGCTCCTCAGGAGCGGGTACCAGTGTTGTCTTGGCCAGTCTGGAGCAATCAGAATCATCTTTGGTCTGTCTGATCTTGCTTTTAAAAGCACTTTGGGCAGTAGAGGAAGAGGTGGGAAGGCGTAAACTGTCAGTGCTGTCCAACTGAAAGACAGAGCATCCACTCTCCAGGCCTTTGGATGAAATGTCCTTGAGCAGAATTTTGTTAATTGATGATTTTTGTGGGAGGCAGAGAGATCTATGTCTGGCCTTCCCCATGCTTGGATTATCTCTGCAAAAACTTGAGGATGCAACTTCCATTCGTGTGGATCTGTCATATTTCTGCTTAGGTTGTCTGCCAGCGTGTTTTCCATGCCTGGCAAGTACTGTGCTTGAAGCTCGATGTGCAACTCCAGAGCCATGTTCCAAAGTGACATGGCCAGCCTGCATAGGGGGTATGAATGTGTTCCTCCTTGTTTGTTTATGTACCACATTACTGTGGTGTTGTCTGTCTTTATCAATAGTTAACCTGGATGCAGAAGGTCTTTGAAAGCTATAATAGCATTTATTACTGCTAGCATCTCCTTTTGATTGATGTGAAGGTGCTTTTCCTTTTGGGACCATTTGCCCTGAATGCACCGGTCTGTCATGTGCGCCCCCCAGGCGTAGTCTGAGGCGTCTGTTGTGATGACTTGATTTGCTTGAGGCTTGCAGAATGGTAGACCTGTGTTTGTTTGGCATGCTTGCGCCCACTATAGAAATTCCTTTTGCAAACATGGAATTAGTGGTATTATTGTTTCCAAACTGTGGCTGTGTTGAGACCATAGGTTTTTTAGGTACCATTGAAGTTTCCTCATATGCAACTTTGCACATGGGATGAGTAGAATACAAGATGCCATGAATGCCAGAGCCTGCAGGATTTTCCTTGTAGTAAGCCTGGTGCAATTTGCTAGTGTCTTGAAGTATTGAGTTAGTTGCCCCTGCTTCTCTGGCGTAAGATAGGCCATCTGGGTGTTTGTGTCCAAGTTGGCACCCAGGAAAATTATTTTCTGACATGGCGTTAGCCTGGATTTCTCTTTGTTGACTGTGTATCCCAGAGAATTCAATAACCGTGTTACATAAGCCAGATGTTCCAGAAGTATGTGTTTGCTGTCCGCTAGGATCAGGCAGTCGTCCAAATAAGGGTATATTTGTATCCCTTGAAGTCTACAGTAGGCAATTACTGATGCCAGGCATTTCGTGAATACTCTGGGCGCAGTAGATAAGCCAAAGGGCAATGCAGAGAATTGATAGTGGATTGAACCTGCAAGAAATCTGAGGTATCTTCTGCAGCTTTGTCTGATTGGGACATGCAGGTATGCCTCCTTGAGGTCCAATGATGCCAGCCAAGACCCCTTGCCCAGCATGGGAAGAAGCTGCTGTAAAGTGAGCATCTTGAATTTTGGTACGAGTAGAAATGTGTTTAGGATGGATAAGTCCAAAATGGGTCTCCAATCTGTTCCCTTCCTTGGTACCAGGAATAGTCTAGAATAAAAACCTTGACCTTGTTCGTGAGTAGGTACCTCTTGAATAGCTTTCATGTCCATGAGCTTTGAAATTTGTATTTGAGCCTCTGCCCTTTGATTGTGTGGCAGGTTCGGCATGCCTCTCATTTTTGGAAGGGTGTGAAAATTAAATCTGTAGCCTCTGTTTATTATGTCCAGGATCCATTTGTCTTTTGTGACAATATGCCAATTTTTTGAAAATAATGCCAGCTTTCCTCCTAAGGGTGCTACCATTTGAGCCTTGCTTGGCATGCAAAGGGGAAAGTCATTGGGTTTGCTTCCTGTATTGCTGTGAACTATCTTCGCCAACTCTTGGTGTTGGAGTTTGCCATTGTCTGCCTCTATACGATCCATGAGATTGTCCTCTGCCCCTCGGGTGCCTGTATCTACCTCTTTGGGGTCTGTCTGTGGCTGGAAAGGACCAATTTTTGAAGGCCAATTTCTACTAAAACATGGTGGTTGTACCTGTAGAAAATCTTTAACAGTTTGCATAGATTTAGCTTTTTCTTCCATTTTCCTTAATACCTCCTCAGCATTAGCACCAAATAATACATCCTTTTGTAGAGGAGCATCTAGTAATTTAGCTTTGACATGATCAGGCAAGGTTTGTTCCCTAAGCCAGGCATGTCTACGTATGACTGATCCTGTAACAGCAGCTCTACTTGAGGCCTCTAGAGCATCATAACCACATTGTAAGGTGTGCTTACCCACTTGTTCTGCACTATGCACCATATCCTGCAACTCCTTCAAATCTTGTTGTTCAGGTTGTGACATTTTACTTTTCAATTGTGATAACAGAAACTGTTGATATTTAAGCATATGGAACTGACAGTTTAAAGCCCTCATGGCTAGGGTAGCCGAGGTATATACCTTTTCCCCCCACCTTTCTAAGGATCTAGAATCTCTCTCGGAAGGTAATGGATTTTTAGCAGAAGAGGCCTTCATTCCCTTGGGGCCCTGAGAAATGGTTTCAGGGTCCGCAGTATGGCTTTTGTAAAGAAATTGGTGTGAGTTAGGAACTCTGTAGTACCTATCAGGCTTGACTGGGGCTGGAGGCAGGGAATCCAGATTAAGGCAGGCCTCCGAGTAAACATCATCAAGTATGTCCAAGATAGGAGGTATTGCCAGAGGCCTGTGCTGAGGTAGCAAAAGAAATTCCCTAATTCTTTTCTTGGAATCTGAATAATCTTGGCCTTCCCAGTGGAAGTGTTCCCTCAAGGTATGCAAGGTTTCCCCAAATGAGTAATCCTCTGGGGGGATACAGAAGGAATGGACTCCTCTGCATCGGAGTCTTCAAAAGGGGAGTAAGAATGTTCCTCCTCATCAGAATGCTCTGAAATAATGCAGCCCTGATCAGAAGAGGGTGATTCTACCTCCACTCTGGGTCTTTTGTCCGGTGGGGGTTGGGAACCCCTGATAAGAGTAATTAAATCCTCAGCCATTTTAAGCATCTGCTTTTTAGGCATGGGACCTGGAGATGGGCCCTGTGCAGCAGGTCTCTTGGAGTGCATGGCTGATTTAGACTTAGTAAAGGCCTTGATGGAAAAGGAAGAGGAAGGCCTGAAGACACCATGGGTGGAGGTAGACCTGTCCACATTATGAGGCTCAACACTAAAAGTGGCTTCGGTATCTGTAGTCACGGTGTGGGCCGAGGAACCTGCGGCCTCGGTTACAGAGGACACCGCCAGAGAAGCATCGTCAGTAGTCAGGGGCTGCGTAGGCTCCTTGCTGAGAACCAGACCACGTGTAGTCAGTTTTGGTGTGGTGTTGGTGGAGGCCACGGATCTCACGTGTCGGTCCTTGTCCTTGTGTTTTTTGGACAAAACAGGAGTCAGAGTCTCTGACGACATTATATAGTTAAAAGCTTTCCCAAAATAATGCTGGGCGAACTCCGCCCGACGCTTAATAGTGCGTTTATTGAAAGTAGCACAAAAGCGACAGCCCGAGACGACGTGGTCTGGGCCTAAACAAGATATACAGAGGGAATGGAAATCCTTATGCGGTATTTGCTTCCCACAAGAAATACAATTGTTAACTTTGTCTGACATCGGTCTGAGGCAAGAAAAGTTTCCCCAACGGGGTACTTAGCTTTAAAGAAGACTTCGGTTTCAAAATTTTCGTAATTTCAGGAGCTGGCCGACCGGCACTTGCGAACTGCTTCTGCTTCGGGCACCGCGCGGCAAAAAAGACTGAAGAAAATGGCGTCGGCAGGTTCTTTTATACCCCTGTCGCACTGACGTCAGGGAAGAAGTGACTACAACCGACGCTGGACCTAGACTTTGGAATTCGGCCGACCGAGGACCTGCCTGACGGCAGGAGAACCCATCTGTAATGACTGCAGCTGTATGCACGATGAACATCACCAACCAACAAATATTTTGGAATGGAATCTCCTCTGACTTGGACTTAGCCAACCAATTTAACTCTTTCTTCATAGAGTCCATAGGCAAGCTAACATCATCCTTCACCAACAATTCAGATACAATTCCTCTGCTTACACCCATCCCTTCCTCCCCGAGCATCTCCTGCTCCCAACCTCCTACCTTCTCCATCAACCCCATCCCCATATCTACCATAAAAAAATTCTCCTAAAATTAAAACCCAGCTCCAATGCCCATGATGAAATACCCTCCTACTTCCTAAAAGTAGACACAGACGCTATTGCTCTCTCCATCAGCATTCGAATTAATCCCTCCATCTCAGAATGCCAGGTTCTCCAGCTCCGGAAAAAGGCCTTTATTATCCCACTCCATAAAGGGGGCAACAACAACGACATTCCAAATTTCCACCCTATTGCTATCTTATCCCCCATTTCTAAGCTTCTTGAAAAATGTATCCAACTACAACTCACAAAAAAATTGGCATGCTTTATCGCCACAATTGCTACATTTCTCCCTCCACCAGGCTCATCCTAGCAAACACATATCTCATCCCATCCCTCCTATATGGTACATCTATCATCACCAACCTGCAATCCTCCCTCAAGACAAAACTCTCCTCTTGTTACAAGATATCAAAATTTGCAACAGGTCACACAGCCACTTCCCACCACTGTACTTCCCTTCATCAACTAAACTGGCTTGAAATGCCCATTTTCCTTACTTATATCCAACTCATCCAAGCACACAGACTCATTTTCAACCGCTCTCTAAGTCGCTCCCTTGCCACTACCTTTAAAAATGCATGAACCTGATTGACTTCTCAGATCCAATTCCCAAAAGCTAATTAAACTGCATAAACCTACACTTCCAGCTGGGAAACATCTAATGTCCTTCTCTCTAGCATGCCTCTGGAATTCTTTCCCATCTCTCATCTGTACCACTAGTACTCTCATTCAAAACCTTACTTCACTCACACCTAACTACACTATGGGAATGCTCCTGCTCCCATCCTACTTAATCCTTCCTACACCACAGCTTATTCTCTAGAAGCTAAATATTTTATAATAGCCTCCTATAGTTCCACATCTCTTGTGAACTGTTGGATTAATAACTGTAGATACTACTAATTAATGAAACTGTAAGAATTTTGCAAAAGGTTCAAGAACTTTTACTGTTGTAAAAAAAATATATATATATATATATATATATATATATATATATATATATATATATATATATATAATTTTCTGTTATTGTATTGTACTAGTATGTTCTCATATTCTATAATTGTCAGCTTTACCTATCATGTGTACTTTGTATTTCTATATTGTAATCTGTAATGTGTATTTGTATTTTTTTCTGGTGCTTTTCTCCCCAGGACTCCATTGAAAATGGGCTCCTTGTGACCCAGTGGACTATCCTGGCAAACAAACTGCAAATATAAATAATAAATAAATTTAATAGAAATGAACAAACATATTAAGATCAATGAAAGAAACAGACTACAGAAAGCCAATAAAACCCAAAAAGTTAGAAGTTTGATAAAACAAATGAACACAGTAATTAGGACTGGTGATCAGTAGTCTCTAGTTAATAATGTACCTATGCTCCTTCTCTCACCAGGTGTAAAACAGAAGTACTAATCCCAGGATTACTGAGAAACAGAATGTGGGTTCTCCAATGACTGATGGTCTTGAGCCAGGTGTTACAAATTTTAAAAGTAAGATGGAAAAAATGGGTTAATATCCCAAGAGTTGCAGTGTGCACTACACAGTTAGGAAGATGTGAAAGAGATGGTAACTTTAGCTTTATCAGTCTAAGGGGAGAGACACTCATTTTAAGAGAGTAATATGGATTGGATTAGGGGCAGACACTCAGTATTTTGGCACTATGGAATACAGTGGGAGGGAAATAAATTTAAAATAGCTTACAGGGGAGTGACTTAAAATGATCATTTTGTGCTTACTGACAATAGCCAGTGAAAGAGGAGAGGGAAGGAATTATGTGGTTAAATTAACATAAGGTACAGGCATCGACAGAGGCACTGAGTTTAAAAGGGTGGAGAATAATCCAGTTTGTGTGTGACTCACAAGAGACACAGCTTTGGTTTCTTTCCTCGTTTAAATATGCAATAGAAAATGAATGCAATTAAAACACAGTTTAAAGAAGATATAACACAATACACAAAATAGAAAAATGTAATATAGCAACACAAATGCAAGACACCAATAAAAGGTAAAACAAACTAACTTTTCCATCACAGCAGTCTGTGGCAGAGTCTGAGTGAGCCTTTCTAGTTTCAGTGTTTTCACCCATAGGTCCTCAAAGAAAAATAACTCCTTAAAATTATGATTAAACATTTATTTATCCACCCATTCATTTAGGTTCATCTTGAAAAGTTCTAAACTGTTAAAATTACTTAACCATAATGGGCAATAATTCCAAATTATGATGCATTGAGTAATACAGGGACTTCTTAAGCTTGCCCTATTGTGACTTATATAGAAACTTAAATTATGTCTAAATGCTCTGTTACTACTGAAAAATCTCTAGCAGGCTTGAATTATTCACTTTTTATAGCCCTAAATGTTATTTCCCGCTACATTATCTACAATGTAATGAATAAAGATCTAAAATAGACAATTGATTTTCTTCAAGAATATCATTTGAACTGATTTCAACCTCTTCAGCTGTTCAGAAGTGAACAAATAAAATTAACTATTACATTCTAAGTGACTAATATAGTTCTACAGAAGTCAGTGAAACTACAAACATCCCTAATAGAGGCCTTCTTTAGCCCAAGTCTTATTTTTATGTCAAGCTGTTTTAAGAATGATGCACTATTAGTAATTGTTATGCCCCAATCCTTATAATCATTGACCTCTTCTAACAAAAAAAAAACTTAAGCTAAATATTTCCATTTGACAACCTTTTCCCAAAATATATAATTTTACATTTATTGGTACTAAAGGAGATACCAGTGTCTGATGCCCATTTTGTGACCCTAGTTAAAAGCAAATATATGCCTTGATAATCCATACAATTAACTAAAACAAAACCAGTATTGCAATTGTCTGCATATCAACTCATCCAAATTGATTTTTTTCTTGGATGGAATACATGAAAAACAAGGTTGAACAGTAACAGTCCAAAATCAGAGCTCTGTGGTACTCCTTTATATATATATATATATATATATATATATATATATATATATATATATATATATATGCATGTGAGGTATATGATGAACATCTTCAGATGACTATTGTTTGTGATCTGCTTATGAGACACCTCATGATTCAATGAACAATGTATGTGTGTGTATATATAATTTCTTAGGTTGTTCAAATACTCTATAAATTGCATCATATGCTAATTAGTCAAATGTTTTGGCTAGGCCAAGAAAAATGGTACAACGAGATAGACCTAGTCAGTGGTCAAAGTTACCTGATCATAAAATTCCATTACATTTGTGAGCACAGATCTTCCCATTGTAAATCCATGTTTGTACCATCCTGAATTAGCAAATCAAATATGCAGCTCTCAAAACATTTACACATTTTATGGTTCGGACTTACAGGCCTGTAATTTGTAATATCAGTTGCTAAATAAAATTAAAAACTGGAAGAAGAGTAGCTGGTGGATGTTTTTTTTTAGGATAGGAACTATTCTTTCAGGTTTCATAGAAGTGATTTTTGTTTTTTACATTCCTCAGGGTATTCTCAATACAATATAACCAGATTTGACTACCAGCTCAGGAGCTGCAAAACGCGGCTAGATTAGAATAGGACTGACCAGCTGACTCTGGTACATCCTTCTCAAGTGGAGAATGCTGGTGCTTACTGCCACACAAGTTCCACCTGGGAGAAGGGCTGGAATTGCAACAATTGTAATCAGGGATTCTTGGAGTGCAAGCTTGTCAAGAAGTGCATGTGTACATTAGATGGACTAGCAGGTGTGCAGAAGAATGTACTCACACAGTCCAGAATGCAGTGCATTGCTTTGCCCTATCCAGCTTGGGGAGGGGGTGTTAGAAGCCTATAAAAATTGTTCTAACACTCACGGATGATGGCTACAATGTCTTTTCCTTTCCTCATCTCCCTCACCAAGTTTACTAGATGGCAAGGTTCAGGAGGAACAATGAGGCCAACAGGGGGCAGCAGTTTAGTGATCATGGGGGAACTGGGCCCAAAAAAGACAATGGGAGGTTACTTAAGGGCAAAGGAGAGGACAGAAAGGGACACGTGTAGGTGGGAAAAAGATACGTTTTGACAAAAGAAGGCAAAAGATACAAAGATGAGAAAAAGATACAGATTTTAATTCTTTGCATCTTTAGCCATTAAATGCTGTAAAGAAAATGCACCAGCAAGGGAAACAAGGACAGGAAGAGCAGGAGGTAGAGTGAAACATGACAAAAGAATGGGTGGTAATGGAGAGAGAACCTGGGAAAACAGATATGCTGACAGGGTTATATTCAACAGGTGTTAAAAAACAACTTGGCAGTATGACCAGCAGAATTACTCATGGTACTCTTCAACAGGTCCCTAACGGAGCTTAACAAACAGATAATTATACACTGACTTGGTACCCCCCCCCCCCAAAAAAAAAACACACTGTTCTTCAAACACATACCAGCAGGTGCTAACCTCCTATTGCAATTTTGGAGACTTCCTTATTTATCTATGCAGCTAACAACAATGCAGCAGAGCATCTCCTGACTACTAGATGCTAAAGTATACCTTAAAACTGTATGAAGTCCAGTTCAACCTACATGCAGTGGTTTCTTAATAGAAAAGAAAAAAAAACATGCCAGTTACAGTGATGACATATATCAATACAGATACGTTTTTCGTGATCAACTGCTTGCCCAGTACACCAAAAATCAATGAAGTTATTGTTCAAAATGCATTGTTTGTTTGTGTCTTTCGGCTTTTCCCAGTTAGGGGTCACCACAGTGGAACTCCGGTCCGCTAATGATTGGTAGTGGATTTTTACGTACCGGCTTACCAACCCTGATGCACAACCTTCAACGAAGGCACGCCCCATTCACGTATGCCTCCACACAGAAGACGCTCTAGCTGAGAATCAAATGGGACAACGTCTTGCTATGAGGCGACAATGCTACCGCAGCACCACCATTACAGCTATTGTTCAAAATGTATATTAATACAGTAAGTGCTCCTCTTATTGTTCTTTATACCGTGGACTTATTCTAGGGTCAAAATATATTAGATTGACAGTTTTTCTTCCAGTGCCTCCATTGTAAATAGGCAGAGGCAAGATAGAACTTCTTAAACAAACCCACACAGAAATAACAAAACTGTTAGCAATAGCAGTACCACTGCATAACTTGAAGGCACACAACACTGAGAACTATAGGTCAGTTAGGCTTACCTTAGCTGCTGGGGGGAAAACATGGACAAAATATTGAGAGAAAGAGAGAGACTGGCAGAGTTTCTGTAAAATAATCTCCTCCATGACTTGAATCAATGTGTGCTGCAGCTTAAGGATACTGTCAAACAACTCAAATATAATTTTATGACTGGGTGATTGCAGACATAGGCTTCCGTTTAAATTCCAGTAAGGTCTTCAATTATGTCCCATACAACAGGCCAAACTAAAATGTGTGAAATGAAAGAAAAAATGGTAAAATTTATATGACATTGTATAGGGGAAGCAGAGGCTGCAAGTTAAAAGGATTATGTCAGATGTTGGTGCAGTGGTGCAGTGGTAGCGTTGTTGCCCCACAGCAAGAGGTTCTCCAGTTCAATTCTCGGCTGGGGTGCCTTCTGTGCAGAGTCTGCATGTTCTCCCTGTGTGGGTTTTCTCTGGGTACTCTGGTTTCCTCCCATGTTACAAAGACATACGTTTAGCATGTTTCTCCCTCGGCCTCTGCTGAAAATTGGCTTTGTTCCAAGTCAGACTTTCTCGCTTATAAATGTTTGTGAGTATTAGCACTAGGTAAGGATCAGTCCCCATGGTCAATGCACTTCAATATGTGCATATCACACACAGCAGTAGAAACCAAAAACAGCAGTAACCTGCTAGATGACAGCACTATTTTTTGATAGCCTCATCTGAACTACATTCACAAAGATGTGATCTCCAAAAATTAATGTAATATTAAATATGATGCCTCATCAAATGTGTACATCTTAGTGCCTATTGGTAATGCATTTTCCTGTGAAACTCCAAATATACAACCTCTTTTTCATGCAACACTTTGCCAGTGCTTGGTTACATTTAGGCCAAGTAATACAACTATCCCAGGGTCTCTCTTCATTTGCTGTTGTTACTGCTTCCTCTCACTTAATTGTCTTCCTTGTGTTTCTGCTTCCCAGACATTTTCTCTTATATGTTTTGCACTGAATTCAAACTATCATGTCTTAATTCAGTTTTCTAATCTTGACACATTTCTTCACATCCTTTTATCTCCTTGTACTATGTTATCCTGGTTTCTCTGTGACTCTCTGTCTATAAATTGACAAAAAAGTTTATTTGCCTCTGAATATGACCCATGTACAAAGTAGAAGCATCAACACCTTTGAATATATTCTGGATATGGGAGTAAGGTATGGATTTATTCTCATCTACCATACACCTGTTTTATTAGGACATTTACTGTTTATTTACTTCTGCTGATAAGGTCTGGGTGAAATATGAGGTGGTATTCATACATATAGGTAAAATTCCACAAAGAAAGCAGAAAAGGCTAAACCAGTCTTTTTGTTTTTTTAATTAGTTCATGCCTTTATTAGTGCACTGAATTTGTATTGTTTGGATTATATGCTATAATCCATTCACCAGCTTGGAGCCAATGCACCTTGGTTCTTTGTTACTATATTTAGCCCTACAGGACTTTAGGTCCCTGGAAGAATTCTTGGTTCCATGAAAACCATCTAGAGCTCTATGCTTTACCACTTTGGAACTGCTGGATGTTCCTATAATGCATCTGGATTCTTTAGGTTTCCATTCCTTTTCATTTCAGGCATACCACATCTGAACTCCCCATCCCAATGGCTCCAGAAGTCTCCCACACTGGCTGGCTACAGTAAATCCCTTAAAACCCACTGTTTTCATTTGGTCTATGAAATGTAACAATCTGTAATGAATTCTAGGTTTGGCTTGGCAGAGTTTTATATTTAATTAAATTAATTCTGTTGTTCCATTATTGGCTTTTAAGCAAATAATAAATATTAAAATTAATGTGGATCAGTATAAACACTACAAAAATACCAGATCTAACTGAACTAAACTTTTTTGTTCAACTTCATTTACCCAGTAAAACACAAAATTGTCATTCCAGAGTTTATGCAAATTATTTAGTTCTGTCAACTGCATAAGTACAAACATGCCAAAATACTATTTTCAGGGATATACAACATTGCATTTATACAGATTTAGAGAAATTTGGCCAGAACTCCAAGGAAGGTTCCCAACAGAGTTAGAAGTGAATGATATAAAAGAGTATAAAAGAAAATATTGTTGTGGAAACTAACTGAAGCAACTGAAGAGAAACCTGTGATACAGTAAATCATGAGGATTTTTGGAGGGTTAGATATATGGAAAACTTAAATGAAAGAAAAAGTAATATTGAGACAAAATAATTTTTTGGAGTAACAACTACTGGCTAAATTATAGATAAACATGAAATATAAAATACAAACTAAAATAAGAAATGTATATTAGCTATTGATGCTCTTTAGAGAAACAAACCCTCTGGTATTTATAGATTATAAAAACGTTTTTTGGACAAAGTAACTAGTGAGTTAAATAAAATTTTACAAAAAGTCGATGTGGGTATGACACTGGATGGAAAAATATGAAATCAAGGAAAAACATGATAAATGTTAGTTGTGACACCCCTGCACTGACCCAGTAATCAAGGAGCCTCAATCCTCACCACTGGCAACAGCTAGGGGATGTACACACTGGGAGGATAAGTACCTCAGTCCAACTCAAATCTGCAAGTACGGCATGTACAAATGGCCAAAATAATGAAATCCTTATACCAAACAAAGACCAGCACTCAAGTGTGGGAAAACCACTTTATTTCAGCATAAAAATAGTAATACCATCCCAATAATAAAAAAGAGATCATGCAAAAAGCATGAATCTCAAATTCCAAATAGGTTTTGGCAGAATAACTGCCTTCTTCAGTGGATGCATTTAAACTTAACAAAGTCATACACAAACATAAATACATTCATAAACACTCTGACTGGTTGTTCATAAATGCTCATTCAAACCTGGGCTAAATAATACCCCATCTTGATAATCCAACTTTTTCTTTTTTGTTACATAAATTATGTCATCCTATTTTATTTATTCTGTCTCCCTGAATTGTATCAACAATAATAAATCTAAATTCAGCTGTTGGATGCTTAATACAGTGTTTATATAATGCATTAGATTGTTTTTAACCTTCTTGCCTGAAACAGCCTGTAATCAGTTATTAGTTAAATTGACTAGAGCCATGAAGAGTTTAAGAACTAATATTTGGCATTTGAAATTATTCAAAGCTTATAAAGCTAAAGGGATCACGCCTAGGGGGTTGAGAACTAGAATTCAACCCTTGGTTAATGCACCAGATGATATTCTATTACAAGATTTATGAACATTGGGTCTGTTAGTTTTCTATTTTGACCCATGGACATTGATCTTCCCTTTTTTGGTATAACATTGTGTTTATTTATTCATTTTGGATAACGGTACTCCAGTTGGTTGACTGGTTTATGACTGAGTACACAGCCAAGGAATGGTTCATTGTTAATGGTCGACAGTTGGTGATAAAGAGCGTGGTTGTTGGCACTACAGCACGGGAACTTTGGGACATTTATAAAGGGTATCAACATTGTTTTACAGGCTGTATTTGAATGTCAGTTTTGCTCTGGTGGTTAGTTCGTTGCGTACATCTGGGATACATGGCCTTGATTGTTTGAAATGTTTGGGGCTACTATGTACGCAAACAGAGTTGGTCTGACTTTTGGACGGTTTTCTTAATTTTTTAGGTTCAACAAAGTGTTTCGGCCTTTGGGTTTGGAGTGCGACATTTTTGCCTTGATTGTTTGAACTGTCCGGGTGCCTTTTTATATGGGGATAGAACTGATCCTGTGGAGGTTTTTTATTTTTAAGTTTGATGAAGGATCTCGAGTTTTTGGATTGCAGAGTGACATCTTTGCAAGGACTTTAGACATTTTTTATTTGTTTCTTTGTTGCTGAATTGATTCCAGCTTTAATATCAACCTTGTTTCTGTACTTTATGATTTACATTTAGGGTACAGTGGTTTGAGCTGGTCACGCATGGACATTTATGTTCAATACTTAATTGGTAATATCATAATAATTAATACCTTGATGGCTGCTGGATGATATGGAAAGCTGATGTTAATTATTTGGAAGAATTTGTGGGCTACCTCAATGACAACAAATGAGGTATACATTTTACAGTCCATTATGATCAAAACAAAATTAATTTTTTGGACATGACAACATCTAGGAATATAGATCATACTATAGGGAGTACTATCTATCATAAATATCCAGAATATAACTCCCTTTTGCATGCCTCTAGTTTTCATCCTAATCACATTATCATGAACATTCCCAAATTGCAGTTTTTACGTGTTAAACGGGTTTGTTCGACTGAACAATGTTTTGAGTTTCATAAGGATGATTTGACTAAGAGGTTTATTTCTAGGGGGATATAACTGTAGAAATGTGTCTAGAGCTAGGGAATGGGCTTCTAAACAGGATAGATCTAAATTACTGGAGTATCAAGATAAGAAATCTAATGATAATTCTGTTATTCGATTAACTACCACATATGGGCACAATACTGGACAACTGAGAAAAATGATTGCTAAATATTGGGATATATTATGCACGGATCAATATTTGTCACAGATATTAACAGAAAGATGTAAGTTCTCATTTTGCAGGGGCAAAACACTTGGGTCTTATTTCAGTCATTATAAGCACAAATCAGTTACATTTAAACAACAGGTTACATTAACTGGCAATGTAGCAGTGGGATGTTATCCATGTAATCATTGTTCTTTTTGTAGGTTTGTTCTCAAATCTAAATATTTTTCTAGTAAAAACACTTTTCAAGTATATGACATAAACTTTTTATGTAACTGTAGTTCAGAATGCATTACTTATCTAGCTACTTGTTCCTGTGCTGCATTTTATATTGGTCAAACATCACACACTTTTACGTATCTATATTTCAGAACATCTTAGTGACATCAGAAATAAAAAGCAATCTAATGCATTATATAAACACTCTATTAAGCATCCAACAGATGAATTTATATTTATTATTGTTGATAAAATACAGGGAGACAGAACAAAATAGGATGGTATAATTTACTTAACAAAAAATAAAAAAGATGGATTACCAAGCTGGAAGGATTATTTAGCCCAGGTTTGAATGAGAATTTGAGCAACCAGAGTGTTTCTGACTGTATTTATGTTTGTGTATGACTTTAAGTGTAAATGTTTCCACTGATGAAGGCAGTTATTCTGCCAAAACTAGTTTGGAATATGAAATTCATACTTTTTGCATGATTTCTGGTTAATTACTGAGATGGTGTTACTATTTTTATGCTGAAAAAAAGTGGTTTTCCCACACATGAGTGCTGGCCTTTGTTTGATATGAGGATGACAAGTACACCAACAGTAAAGTACACATTCCCTTAAGAGCACACAGAGATCACAGTCAGTCTGGGGCTGGTTTCTCCCTCTTTCTCCAGATCCCCAATATGACTCCCCATTAGCACAGCTATAGGGTTAAGACCTCCAACACCTTCTCTGCCCAACCAGTGCTTTGTGTCCCTGCCCAAGTAGCTGACACACACACATTTTGAGATTTGATTTATATACAAACACACACACACCTGGGGAAGGCTGGCACAGGTTTACTAGCTATGTCCCGATTCTGCCTAGACTATAAGGTAGTTTCCACTGCCACCAACCTCTACTTATCAGCTACTATAAGGCCCTTACAAAGGGTGTCCAATCCTACTATTCTTTGTTACTATTAATCCAAACGGTTGTCTAACCAAGACATGCAAGACTATTTAGGAGTGGCCTGTACAGTGTCACCAAATACATATGCAAGTACACTAAGAGCTTAAATATGCCTCACAAAGATAGGTTTAAATATGTTTAATAATACATAATAAAAGACGCAACAATACTCAGTAAATCAACACAGTGACTTCAGAGTTCAAAATCACCAGAAATATTTTAAAACAACATTGCAGGACAGTCTCAAATAAAAACAGAAGCATCTAAACTAATCTTTACTATATTCCTATCTATATCTAAAATAGATACTATGCCCTAGATCTTACTTACAGCAAGGCAAGTGCAGATGGTGATGATGAGTGGATATTTTTGCTAGGTTCAAGACAAAATATAAAATGCACAGTCTCTCTGAGAGAGTTCTTAAATTAATACCACATTTTACTGCTGGGTTAGCTTGGATGACATCACTTTTTGTCACCTGACTTCTGTGCCCAGACTAATTCAGAAACTAACATAATTTAACATCTCTGTGTTAAAAATACATATCTCTCAAGATGAGTAACAACACACTCAGTGAAACAGCAAAGCAACGGAACTGCAAATCAAATATGACAATCCAGTCCAGGAAGAAATAAATAGGTTTATTATACCCGCGGTGGTGGTGCTGCGGTAGCATTGTCGCCTCACAGTAAGATGCTGTCCAGTTTGATTCTCAGCTAGAGCGTCTTCTGCGTGGAGATATGCGTGAATGAGCGTACCTTCGTTGAAGGTTGTGCATCAGGGGTGGTAACTCGACACGTAAAAATTAACTACCAATCATTAGCGGACCGGAGTTCTGCTGTGGCGACCTCTAACCGGGAAAAGCCGAAAGACACAACAACAACGTTCTAGCACCTCAGCATTCACTGCCTTCAATGGAATGTAGAACCATACTCAATTCACACTATATATACAACCAAACACATATATTAATCAATTAATTACATCATTAAATAATTAAATTAGAACTTTCCAATTACAATAAGCATTCATGCCATCAGGATTTAAAGTTCAAAATTTTAAAATAAGCAGGGCTTCCTTATATAAAAGCCCCTCTTTAACATCATAATAATTATGTGTATCTACTTATCTAAAATAGTGCCCTGCAACCCACTCAGGTTACCCTTATTACATTTTAAAAAATGTTGTGCTACTGGGCTTTCAAGCCTGCAGTTTTTTATATCTCTCACATGTTCCTGCAAGCGAAGCTTGAAAGCCCTTTTGCTTTCCCCTATATAAAACTTGTTGCACGGACACTTTAATGCATAAACAATACATTCAGTGGTACAGCAAAAGTTCGATAATACATTAAATTTCTTTCCATTAATACACTGGAAGCTTTGTGTTACATATTAACAAGAAATACATTTTCCACACAGAACAGTCCCTAAAACCTGCAAAGTATTTACTACCTTAGGACATGGGATTTGGAATCTGCTATGTACTAATCTGTCCTTAATACTACATCCTTTTCTAAAAGAAAATATTGGTTTGGTACACAATTCATCAAATTCTTTAAATTTGAGCAAATAGCCCCAATGTTGTTTTATAACAGAAGCTACTTTATCATTCAATAGGTCATAAGTAATGACCATGTACATAGTCTTTTCTCCTGCAGCCTGATTCTTTTCTTGTATATTCACACTTCTATTTCTACATATATTTATCCTCCTCACTTAGCTCAAAGCCTCACTTACAATTTTTTGTTCATAACCCCTCTAAATAAACATAAAGTTTTACTATATTCAACTTCTAAATCATCTGTATTATTACTTTAATTCTTACAAATTCATTATAAGGAAGTGATCTTAACAAGTGAGGGGGTGAAAGCTAGAGCCATGAAGAAAATTAGTGCCTTCAAATTTCCTATGAACAGAAGTAGAAATGCTTTGACCAACAATTCTCTTTAAATTCAAATCTAAAAAAAACTACTTGCTCACCACAAGCTGAAATATCAAACATCAACCCAAACCTGTTAGTATTAAGTTTATTCACAAATATGTTTTTTTACATAAAAAAAATAAGATAGTCTATGTATCTAAAGTATCCAACAGATATTGCCAACATCCTGGCAGATAGGTTCAGTGCTAACTTTATTTACCCCCCTCTCACCCCCTAAAGAGCCCATCTCTCTACTGGAAGAATGCAAAGTTCCTGTAATCACGGCTGCACAGGTAAAAAAACACACTCTCCAAAGCCAAGAACACAGCATCCATGGGACCAGACAACATCCCAGGCTGCATTCTACATGAACTACAAAACGAACTGGCATCCCACCGAAGTACCATGTTCAATCATAGCCTCACCTCTGGCTTTGTGCCTGCTGAATGGCGCACAGCGATGGTTATTCCACTCCATAAGGGGGGGCCACTATGGACCCCGGAAACTACCACCCCATTAGCCTGACAAGCATGGTCTGCAAGGCCATGGAACGTATCATCATGGAACTTATAAACAAAGACCTTGGTAATCTCCAAACTCTGGACCCCACCCAGTTTGGATTTGTAAAAGGCAGATCATGTCTCCTAAGCCTGATAGACTTCTTTGAAGCAGTCACCAAAGCCGTAGACGGGGGTAAGGTGGTTCACACAGCCTATCTAGATCTTGCCAAGGCTTTTGACACCATCCCCCACTCTGGAATTATAAACTCACTAAACTAGGTATAAATCCCTATGTCACAAGATGGGTTGCCAACTGGCTCACTGACAGAACCCACACTGTGAAAGTAGCAGACACCAAATCCGACTTCAGTCCAGTGACACGTGGAGTACCACAGGGTTCAGTCCTGGGTCCTCTCCTGTTTGGTATCTACTCCTCTGAAGTACAGGCTAACACAGAAAGTCTTTGGCTAACGAAGTTCGCAGATGACTGCAAACTAGGAGCCATAATCGAAACTCCTAATGTAGATATCCTACAAAAGGGCCTCACTGAGACAGATGCCTGGTGAAAAAGCCATGGCCTCAAGCTCAAAGCCAAAAAGTGCACTGTCATCCCCTTTGGTAAAAACTCTGAAGCCATGAACTACAACATAGGCGGTAGTATACCTAACACTGTGTGATAAGAGACCTTGAGACACAGGTGGACAGTAGTCTCTCCTTTGATAATCACATCGCCACAGTAGTCAGGAAATCCTCATCACAAAAGGTTTCTAATCCAGAAAAAAAGAGGTCATAGTTCCCCTCTACTCATCACTCATTAGACCCATTATAGAGTACAACACCCCTTTTGGTATGTACCTCACAAGACATCTACAACAACTGGAAAGGCCACAGAAATACCTCACAAAGAGGATTACTGGCCTCAAACAGATGCCCTACGCAGACCGTCTCAAAAAACTCCAGCTTTACTCCGTAGCATATCGCCTACTCAGAGGTGATCTCTGCCTAACATACAAAGCTATGTGAAACCCAGAGCTGCTGGACATGCTCCACAAAGAAATCCCAGTCCCTCCGAGCTACATGCTCTAGGGACCTACACCTTGTCACCACAATAAAGAGAACATGCCGGAGGGATAGATTCCTGTCCCAGAGACTTCCCATACTCTGGAATAAACTACCTATCTATATCAAACAAAGCTCCTCATTAGCACTCTTCAAGAAAAATCTTGATTGGATGGGAAATAGGAAATTCACCCCAGGGATCACTTCTGTGGCTATGCTCGACAGTAGCACAGGAAAATAATTTTCTTGTGTGGCAAAAGCCAGGGTACCTTTTTGGCTGGGCTTGTATAGCACCAGGGCCAATAGCCTAGTACCTACCTATGAACCTATGAATCTATAATAATAAGCAACATTTTTAATAAAAAAAAAAATAAGAAGTTATGTCTTACCATAACGATCCATGTGAATTGTTCATCTCGCCTTTGTTCTTACACATGGGTTCGGAGCCGATCCTCGGCTCCGAGTCGGCCGCATCACTAGCTCACATCTTCGAGAAAGCTCGAGGCACAGTAATATCCCATGATCCTCCAGGGCTAACCCTCAGATCTAGTTTGCTATACCAGAAGAATCCCTCTTAGAAATGTGTTTAAAACACTTATGAACAAATACTACAATTGTCTGAAACCCTACTGCCAGGTAGAGGATAAAAGATGCCATTACTGATGTTAATTAACATGTCAACCATACCTAGAAAAGGCTGAAAAGGAATCTAATCGAAAACCGTTCTCCCAGACCGCAGGACGGGGGATGGAGGGGGGGAATATAAGAACAAAGGCGAGATGAACAATTCACATGGATCGTTATGGTAAGACATAAAGTACAGTTTTGTACCTACCATAAATGTAGATGTCCGATAGATATGCAACTGCAGTCATAACATATGGGTTGTCCTGCCTCAGGCAGTCCTCGGTCGGCCAAATTCCATAGTCTGGGTCCAGCGTCGGCTGGTGTCGCCTCCTCTCCGACGTCACAATGGCTGGAGTATAAAGGCATCGGCCGACGCCATCTTCTTCAGTGTTTCTTGCCCCAGATGCCAGGTGCCCTCCTAGGAAGGCTAAATTTGGTAAATGGATAAAAATAATCCAAACATGCACAACAGTAATAAACAGATACACCATAGGAAATACCCCCAGCTAATGGGATAAAGGGTAGGGACCCAAAAAAGAAGGATACAGAGGGGTAGGAGGGTGGGAAAATCTGACTGCAGTTGCATATCTATCGGACATCTACCTTTATGGTAGGTACAAAACTGTACTATGTCCTTCAAGAATGCAACTGCAGTCATAACATATGGGTTGAATACCATAGCCAAGCTGGGGGTGGATGGATCTATGATAAGGATGGTGTAGCTAAAATCCCCTGTAGGACTGCCGAAGCAAAGCCCGCTCAGGATCTGGAGTATAAAGGCAGGTTGTAGTGCTTGGTAAATGTATGCACGGAGCTCCATGTAGCAGCCTCTAAAATGTCCTTTGTTGCCACTCCTCTTAGGAAAGCTGTGGAAGTGGCTAAAGCTCTGGTGGAATGTGGCCTAATATTGGCAGGCACACCTTTTCCATGGAATGAATAGCAGAATCTGATGCAATGTCCAATCCATTTTGAAATTGTTTGTTTGGAGATTGCTTTTCCTTGTATTACAGCAGCATAGGCTACAAACAGTTGGTCAGACTTTCTGGTGGCCTTAGTTCTGTCCAAGTAGTAACGTAGTTGTCTGTGTATGTCCAAAGTATGCAGTAGTTTTTCCCCCTTGTTTTGAGGATTGGGGAAGAATGTAGGCAGGTGAATAGCTTGATTTAGAGACACCCTGGAAATAACTTTTGGCATGAATGTAGGATTTGTTCTTAGAGAAACTCTGTCTTGATGAAAAATGATGAAGGGAGGCACTGCCATGAGTGCCTGAATCTCCGAAACTCTTCTTGCAGATGTGACTGCCAATAAAAAGACCGTCTTCCATGAAAGAAATTGAATTTCGGAAGTTGCTGCTGGTTCAAATGGAGGAAGAGTTAATTTTTCCAACACATAATTGAGGTCCCATGCAGGTACTGGCTGTCTTCTGGGAGGTTTGATATTCTTTATTCCTCTTAGAAACTGTCGTAGCAAAGGATGTGAAAACACTGGAGGGTCACAGTTGTATTTTGCTGAGATTGCTGAGGCATGAATCTTTATTGAAGAGTATGACAGTCCAGTATGAAATAGTTCTGCCAAGTATTCTAATATCTGAGGTATACTCGGTAATGTTGTGTCCTGACCCCTGTTGGCATTCCAGATGCTGAATCTCTTCCACTTGGCCGAATAGGTTTTTCTGGTCGAAGGTCTGCGTGCTTCCAGCAAGATCTCTTGAACTGATTTGGAAAGAGAGTTAGGTGGAGAAATCATGGTAGCCTCCAGGCTGTCAGGTGTAATGTTTTCAGGTCTTGATGTACAGTCCTGTAATTGTGTTGTGTTAAGAGCAGGGGCCATAGGGTCAGAGGCCATGGTTTGGTCCGAGTTATGGTCAGTAGCAATGGGTACCAGTGTTGCCTTGGCCAGTCCGGAGCTATCAAGATGCCTGTTGGCTGTTCCGCTTTGATCTTCAGTATCACCTTGGTCAGCAGAGGCAGAGGAGGGAATGCATAAATTTTCAGAGAATTCCAGCTGAAGGAGAGAGCATCCGTTTTACAGGCTAGAGGATGGTGAGTCCTTGTGCAGAACTTTTCCAAGTGATGATTTAAGTGGGAAGCAAAGAGATCTACGTCCGGTCTTCCCCATGTCTTTGTCAGTTGAGAGAAAATGTGAGGGTGCAGCATCCATTCGTGTGGATCCATAAAATTTCTGCTCAGCTGGTCCGCCAGTACATTGTCCTTGCCTGGTACAAACTAGGATTGTAAATGTATCTTCAGGCTCAGAGATTTTTCCCAGAGAAGCATTGTTAGTCTGCAGAGGGGATAAGAATGGGTGCCTCCCTGCTTGTTTATGTACCACATGACAGTGGTGTTGTCTGTCCTTATTAGCAAATGCCCTTGTTGTAGTGATTTTTCGAAAGTTTCGATTGCATGTATCACTGCCAACATCTCCTTTTGGTTTATGTGCAGATGCCTTTCCTTTGGCGTCCAAAAACCTTGAATGCATCTGCCCTCCATGTGCGCCCCCCATCCATGGTCTGAGGCATCTGTTGTAATCGTTTGGCCTGCTTGAGGTCTGTTGAAAGACATGCCTTTGTTTTGCTGACTGGCTTGAGCCCACTATAAGAATTCCTTTTGCAGACATGGAATAAGTGGGATTATGTCCTCTAGGCTTTGGTTGTGTTGAGACCTTAAGTTTTTTAAATACCATTGCAGCTTTCTCATATGAAGTCTTGCCAAAGGTATCAGAAGGATGCAAGATGCCATGAACCCCAGGGCCTGCAGGATTTTCCTTGCAGTCAGCTGGGAGAGTTTTGCTAGGCCTTTGAAGTACTCTGGTAAATGCTGCTGCTTTTCCTCTGTGAGGTAGGCCATTTGGTTTTCTGTGTCCAGTTTGGCTCCTAGGAAGATAATCTGTTGGGAAGGCAGTAGTTTTGACTTTTGACTGTGTATCCCAAGGCCTGCAGTAGATGCATGACATAGTCCAAATTTTCTTTTAAGGTTTGTTTGTTGTCTGCTTGTATGAGGCAGTCGTCCAGGTAGGGGTATATTTGAATCCCCTGCAGTCTGCAGTGTGCCACTACTGATGCCAGGCATTTCGTGAACACTCTGGGCGCAGTAGATAAGCCAAACGGCAATGCTGAGAATTGATAATGCTCTGTCCCTGCAAGAAATATGAGGTATCTTCTGCAACTTTGTCTGATTGGGACATGCAGGTATGCCTCCTTGAGGTCCAGAGTGACCAGCCAAGACCCCTTGCCCAGCATGGGAAGGAGTTGCTGCAACGTCAGCATTTTGAACTTTGGCACCATGAGAAAAGTGTTTAGAGTTGACAAGTCCAGTATGGGTCTCCATTTGTTTTCTTTTCTTGGAACAAGGAATAGTCTTGAATAAAATCCCTGGCCTTGCTCCTGAGGAGGAACCCTTTCTATTGCTTTTATACTTAACAGCTTAAAAACTTGAGTGAGCGCCTCTGCCCTTTGATGATGTGGCAGGTTTGGCATGCCTTGTCTTATTGGTAATGTGTGGAAGTGGAATCTGTAACCTTTGTCTATCAAATCCAAAATCCAGTTGTCCTTGGTTAAGATATGCCAGTTTTGAGAGAATAAGGATAATTTTCCGCCCAAAGGTGCTTCTCTTTGAACCTTTGTAGGTGGTACGAAAGTCAAGTCATTGTGATTGTCCTTGTGGTGCAGCTGAACTGTCTGCGCCACTTCTTTGATTTGGAGGTTGCCAGTGGCGGCCCCTGTAAGATCCTCTGTATTGCCCTCTACCTCGGGCACGTCTGCTTTTTCCCCTTTGAAACTTGTCTGAGCTGAGGAAGGACCAATTCTTTGAGGGCCAGTTTCTGCTGAATCTGGGTGGCTGAACCTGAAGGAAATCCTTGACTGTCTGTACTGACTTTGCTTTTTCCTCTCTGGATTTCAGTACATCTTGTGCATTAGCACCAAACAGCTTCTGTTTTTCCAGAGGTGCATCAAGTAACTTTACTTTAACATGGTCAGGCAAAGACTGATCCTTTAACCAAGCATGTCTACGTATCACAGCCCCAGTCATAGCTGCCCTACATGAAGCTTCCAATGCATCATAACCACACTGAAGAAAATGGTTATTAACCTGCTGAGTGTTATGTATATGATCCTGCAATGCCTTTTTATCAATAGGCTCAGGGCAGGTTAACTTTTTCTGTAAATCATCCAGGAGAAAATCTTGGTACTGAAACATGTGGAAAAGGCAGTTAAGCGACCTCATGGCTAGGGTAGTAGAGGTATATACTTTTTTACCCCATCTCTCCAGGGACCTTGCTTCTCTGTCTGCTGGCAGAGGGTTTTTGGCAGAGGAGGTAGCCACTCCCTTGGGGCCCTGTGAAATAGTTTCTAGATCCAAAGAGTGGGCCTTAAAAAGGTGCTTGTGAGTGTCAGGGACCCTATAATATCTGTCCGGCTTGACAGGAGCAGGAGGAAGAGAATCAGGGTTAGCACTGGAGTCAGAGAAAACATCATCCAAAACATCCATAACAGGTGGAATAGCCAAAGGTCTGTGCTGGGGAAGCTTGAGGAAGGTCAAGCCTTTTCCTGGAGTCAGAGAATTCCTGACCCTGCCATTGAAAATGTTCCCTCATGGAATGCTGGACTTCACCAAAAGAGAAATCCTCTGGAGGGGAGGCAGAGGGAATTGATTCCTCAGCATCAGAGTCCTCGTAGGCCTGGAAGGATTCTTCTTGGGTATCAGAATGCTCAGAATCCCCAGAGGCTTCATCCGAAGAGAGGTCGTCCGCCTGCTCAGTTCTAGGCCTTTTCTCTGCAGGTGGCTGAGAACCCCTGTCCAGATGAGGCTGAGTCCCCCTGATAAGGGAAATAAGATCTGCAGCCAGAGACATGATCTGCTTATCAGATGAAGGGGCCTGGGTAGCAGGTTTAGGATGGGCCTTGGCCTGACTGGCGGCCTTAGCACGTGCAAAGGCCTTGATGGACATGGATACAGGGGGCCTAGCAGCCCCACGTGCAGGCATAACGTTGTCCACAGAAATGGTGTCGGGTAGATCCAGAACTTCGGTTTCCGGAGGAAAATCAACAACTGGCACCGGAGAGATCTCCGAGACCGAAGGTCATGTTAACGCTGTGTCGTCGGCCTGGAGCGGTGGATTTACCACTTCCGAAGGGACCGGAGCACTAGCAGAGGGTTTAGGAGTAGCATCGGTAGTGGACGCGGGCCGAGGTTGTCGGTCCCGGTCCTTGCGTTTTTTAGCAGATTGGGTTGTCGGTTGATCCGACGGCATGATATACGCAAAAGATTCACCGAAAAAGTTCTCGGCGAATTCTGCCCGGCGCCTGTGAGTGCGCTTATTAAAGCAAGCACAGGCAGCACAGGCCGAGACGTCGTGGTCTGGGCCCAGGCAAGGAAGGCAGAGAGAATGGAAGTCCTTATGAGGTATTTGTTTACCACAAGACAAACAATTATTAACTTTCTCAATTTGTTCTGACATCGGCTGAGGCAAGAATAAATGTTCCCCAATGGGGTACTTAGCTTTTAGATGACTTCGGTACTGAAAACTCAGGAGCTGACCGACCGGCACTTGCGAACTGCTTCTGCTTCGGGCACTGCGCGGCAAGAAAGACTGAAGAAGATGGCGTCGGCCGATGCCTTTATACTCCAGCCGTTGTGACGTCGGAGAGTAGGCGACACCAGCCGACGCCGGACCCAGACTTTGGAATTCGGCTGACCGAGGGCTGTCTGAGGCAGGACAACCCATATGTTATGACTGCAGTTGCATTCTTGAAGGACATCTTATTAATGTGAAATTGTTCAATTTCGCCATTTGTTCTTACACATGGGTAGCGTCCCTAGCTCCTTTTTCCCAGGTGGCTCAAGGAAGAACATTCCTGAGTACAGTGGAACCAAACATTGCCCTGTCCTTGGAGCTCTTGTCTAGCTTGTAGTGGGCGATAAAGGTATGTGATTTTGCCCAAGTTGCTGCTGCACAAATGGTATCTAAAGGCAAACGAGCGGTATGGGCTGAAGAGGTAGTAATCGCCCTTGTAGAATGAGCTCTGGGTTTGAAAGGGAGTTGTTGTTTGGATTCAGCATATACGAAATTTATGCAATCTGAGAGCCATTTGGATAAAGTAACCTTCGTTACTGCCTGTCCTTTTCTTTGGTCAGCATATGAGACAAATAGTTGATCTGACTTTCTGTACTCTTTTGTCCTATGTAAGTAAAATCTTAGTTGTCTGTGAACGTCCAACTTGTGCAATGTGTATTCCAGCTTATTGGAATGGTTTTTAAAGAAGGTAGGCAGTTCAATAGATTGATTGATATTCTGAACCGAACAAACCTTCGGAAGAAAGGATGGATTGGTGCGCAAGGTTACTCTATCCGGATGAAAAATCATGTACGGGGGTCGGATAGATAGAGCCTGTAACTCTGAAACTCTTCTGGCTGAAGTGATGGCAACCAGGAAAAGTGTTTTCCACAAAAGCAATTTTAACAGAGTTGTGGTTGCTGGTTCAAAAGGGGGCAACATGAGTTGTGACAGCATGAGATTAAGATTCCAAGGTGCTACTGGATTACGAAAAGGGGGACGGAGATGAAAAGTACCTTTCATGAAGGCTTTACAAAGCCTGTGGGACATAAGAGAACCATCCTTACGGCCAATATGAAAATTGGATATAGCGGCCAGTTGAACCCTTATAGTGGTTGTTGATGCTCCTTCTTGAAAAGTGAGGAAAGGAAATCTAGTATCTTGTGTACTGGGGCCCCGAATGGATCTATACCTTGTTTGGAAGCCCAGTGCGCAAAACAGTTCCATTTGCTGATGTACAATTTTCTTGTAGATGGTTTGTGAGAAGATACAATAATTTGTTGTACTGCAGGAGATGGTAACTCCGACCTGGCTAAGATGGGAAGCGGAGCAGCCAAGCTGTCAGTTTGAGGGACTTGAGGAAGGTGTGAGGAACTCCCGACGAGTGTGTCAACAGATCTGGCTCCGGGTCCAGAATCCATGGTTCCTCCACTTGATGGGATTGAAGGAAGGGAAACCAGATTTGTCGAGGCCAGAATGGGGCTATCAGTATTATGGTCCTGTCCAGACGTTTGGCTTTCTGCAAAAACCTGGGAATTAGTGGAACAGGAGGAAAAGCATAAAGGAGACCCGGGGCCAATCGTATACCAGTGCGTCCCTGGGGACACCCCCTGGGGGGGGTAACAGGGCAAAATAGCTTCTGCATTTGGCATTCAAAGGGGATGCAAACAGGTCGCAGCAAGGCTGGCCCCATCTGCGGAAGATCTCTTCCGCCACTTGAGGTTTGAGGGACCACTCGTGAGGGAACAGGATGGCTCTGCTCAACTTGTCCGCGATTACGTTGGAAGTCCCTGGGATGTGCGTTGCTATCAGAAAGTGTCCAGTGGACTTTGCCCATTGCCAAATTCTGAGGGCCTCTCTGCATAACGGGTAAGATCTGGTTCCCCCTTGCTTGTTTATGTACCAGACCACTGACATGTTGTCTGTCTGAACTGTCACTGTTCCCCGAGGTAAGGACTTGTGAAAGTGTTGCAATGCTAGAAACACTGCCCTCATCTCTAGAACATTGATGTGCAGATTGTACTTCATGTTGGACCATTGACCTTGGACTGTTTGTCCCTGAAAGAATCCCCCCCCCACCCTATCAGGGAAGCGTCCGTGGTTAGAGTTGCTACCGGACTGGGTAATACAAAGGGTCATCCTAGTGTTAGCTCTTGACTGTGTATCCACCACAAGAGATCCTTCTTGCAATAATTCGTAATCAAGATTTCATGAGACAGTGGAAGTTGTAGATACGACCACTGGGCGAATAGCATCCATTGAAGGATCCTCATGTGCATCCTGCCTAAAGGAACTACAAGAAGGGATGCTGCCATCAAGCCTAGAACTCTTAATACTTGTCATGCAGAGACTCTGTTGTTGTGAAGAAGGAGTGAAATTTGATGCCTGAGGTCTGACACTCTTGATGGGGGGAGAGTAACTTGAGCCAGGGAAGTGTCTAGCTGTGCTCCTATAAATAAGATACGCTGTGACGGTGTTAAGACAGATTTTTCAAAATTCACCGTTATGCTTAGTGAAGAGCAAAGACTGATGGTGTAGTCCCTGGCTTGTAGAAGACGACACTTGGTGGTGGCGGAAAGGAGCCAGTCGTCTAGATTAGGAAACACCCGGAATCCCTTTCGTCTCAAGTGAGACTCTACTACTGCCATGCATTTGGTGAACACCCTGGGGGCTGAGGTGAGACCAAAGGGCAGAGAGCGAAACTGGAAATGACTGGCTCCCAGCCGGAAGCGCAAGTGATCTCTGGACGCCCTGGCCATTTTGATATGGTAGTATGTGTCTTTGAGATCTATAGAGCACATCCAGTTGCCCTTTTGCAGAAAAGGGAGGATTGACTGAAGTGTGACCATCCGGAACTTTTCCTTTTTCACAAAGGTATTTAACTTGCTGAAGTCTAAAATTGGCCTCCAGTCCCCTGTTTTCTTTGGAACTAAAAAGAACCTTGAGTAAGTTCCGGATCCTATTTGGTCCACTGGGACTGGTTGGAGGACTCTGTTTTCGAGCAACCTTCTTATCTCTATGGTTGCCTGGTCTCGCAGACTGGGTGGAACATCTGGGAGTTTTTTGGAGTTTGGTGGTATTTTTATGAAGGGAATGTTGTAGCCTCTGGTAACTATGCTTTTTACCCAGTAATCTGATGTAAGATTTAGCCAGGCCTCTGGGTATAAAGCCAAGCGACCCCCAACTGCCTCCAGAGTAGGACAGCTGGGCCTGCACTCAGGAGTGCTGGAAGGGTTTTCCAGAGAAGGTCTCTCTGTCACCCTGATTTTGTGGACCCTCTCTGCCGGCTGGGCGGCGTCTTCCATTTCTTCCCCCTCCTCTGCCTCTGGAGGGGGCGTCACTTTGGGTGTGTTGAAAAGATCCCTGAGTCTTTCGGAACCACATCTTTCCTCCTCGTTGCCCTTTAGGGTAGGGTCTAGATGGAACGGAAAAATGGACCCCTACGGCAGACAGGTTCTTCCCTTCTTGTTCACACCTCGTGAGAGTCTCCTTTACTTTGGGCCCAAACAGGGAGGCACCATCAAAGGGGGCATTGGCAAAGGAAGACTTAAAGGCTTCCGCAAAGGAGCATAAGCGCAACCAGGATTGTCTTCTCAGGGCAATCGCTGAAGCTGCCGCTCTACCTGATCCTTCGGCTGCGTATGAAATCAGCCTCATGGACGAGTTGACTATGGAATTTAAGGTGTTAATTTGCGCTGTCACTTTCTCAGTGACAGCAGCATCTGTGTGTCCCTGAAGAGTATCTCCTAATTCCTTAATGAGATCTCTTTGTAAACGCATGAAATGCGTAAGGTAGTTGAGCAATCGGATGGAAAAAGTCGCCAAACTAAATATGCGCTTCCCATATCTGTCCATTGTCCTAGAATCCTTATTAGGAGGATGGACAGAGGAAGATGATTCAGACATCTCTTTCTTAGTGGCCGCCGCCACCACCATAGTGTCTACGGGAACTTTTTTTGTAAGATAGGGTTTATCTTGGGGAGCTGTCATGTATTTGTTGGGTTTACGAGGGACTGGTTCCACTGTATCAGGTGTTTCCCAAGCCCTCCGAGCTACTAGATCCATGAGATTGCCAAAGGGAGGAGTCACCCAGGAGGTAGAAGGTTGAGTCCCAAATGCCTTCAGTAAAACCGATTCATCCGCAGAAGGGGTAAGGGTTTGCCAGTCCCCTCTTTGCTTCAGGATTTCCAAAATGTCTGCAAAAGAGACATCCTCAGAGGTGGACCGTGGGGACCCTTCTGTTTCATCTAAATCAGTATCAGATGTAAGAGATTCCTGTGGGGAATCTATGTGCCTCCTCTTGCACAGTCGTTTCCTCGGAACATCCTCAGTGGGAGCTTTTGGGGATGCATCTGAGGAACCAGAGTCTCCCTGTGGGGACTTCTGAGGCATTGGGTCTCGACGCTTGGTAGGTACCGAAGGCACAGAAGCAGAACACGGACCTTTTGGGGAAGGAGATAAAGATACCAATGAAGTAAGTGTCTGATCCGACAAGACCTTCCTCATGATGTCAAAGGCACCGGTGCCCTGACCCAAAGATCCGACCCGATCCGAAGAAGGAGGTTGTTTCTCCAGAATCGGAACCACAGGCTCCAACACTGAGGACGGATCCAAACTGATCTGAGCCGAGGCACCGAGAGGAAGAGTCGGAACCGAAATCTCAGTTTGCCTATCCCCCCCGGAACCCAGGAAAGATGTTCTGCTCAGAGACTCTCCGGCTGGTTCCAAAGGAGTCGAGGTCAACGGAGCCGATAGCACTACTGGAGGCTTCGGCACCGAGGGCTCTACAATCATCGGTTCTTCGACTCCCAACACCGATGACTCGACGGGTCTCGGAGGAGAAAGTGTCGAGGGAACTGGAATAGCTTCGAGTTTTGAAACCAGCTGGGACGAAACCTCGATTAATTTTGACAAAGCCGAGTTCTCCATAAGCTTCTGTACCACTCGGGCCACATCGGATTCGGAAAGTGGCCTCAAAGAACGGGTCGAAGGGATCGAAGCCGTCACTGAGCGAAGGATAGTAGACGGTGGTACCTCTGATACCGGCTCCAAGACCTGAGCCTCATGCAGAGATAAGGTCTCGACACCCAGCACCGAAGTCATAGGAGCCGGTGTCCGAATTTGAAAAGAGGTGCTCGGAGCCGATGACTTGGGCTCCGACACTCTTGAAGACTTCGACCCCTTCGAAGACTTCAAAACCTGTTCAGCCTTGTCCAGGGCCTCTTGAAACTCAGGTTTGATCAAACCTCTGTCCACCAACTTCCTGCATCTTTCCAGCATGACCCTCCCACTAAAGGAATGACAGATGGAACAGTCTTCCTGCAAGTGGAGAGGGCCAAGACAGTAGACGCAGGATGAATGGTTGTCAGTAATGGACATCTTCTGTCCACACGGACACCTTTTAAATCCAATTTTAGTCTTTTCTGACATTTTACTAGAAAAAAAGACAGCACTATATTGAAAAAAATTCTAACTACAACATAAGATATATATATATATATATATATATAAATGTAAAAAAACACACCACAGCACACTAAGATATATATATATATATATATATATTTTTTTTTTTTTGAAAGAAAAAATAAAATAGAAAAAGTTAACTTTCTTTTAAATACTGTAAATTCTATTATAGGCAAAAAACGGCCTAAGGCCCTTACTAAGAATTTTAAGGTAACAAACTACCTAAACTAGTCACACAACTACCATATATATAAAACTATCAAATGCTAAGATAAAGATTATAAGAAATATAAAAAATGATCCATATTTAACAAGAAAAAATAGTAAAAATTGTACTGGCCCGAGACTCTCGATGCGATCTGCTGCTAGCGGCAAACTAGATCCGAGGGTTAGCCCCAGAGGATCATGGGATATTACTGTGCCTCGAGATTTCTCGAAGATGTGAGCTAGTGATGTGGCCGACTCGGAAACTCTGCCCGACGCCTAAGAGTGCGTTTATTGAAGGAAGCACAGGCTGTACAGGCCGAGACGTCGTGGTCTGGGCCTAGGCAGGGTAAGCAATAAGAGTGGAAATCCTTATGAGGTATTTGTTTCCCACAAGTTAAACAATTATTAACTTTAAATGTTTGATCTGACATCGGCTGAGGCAAGAAAGAGTCCCCAACGGGGTACTTCGCTTTTTGAAGAATTCGGTAGCTGAAATCACAGGAGCTGACCGACCGGCACTTGCGAACTGCTTCTGCTTCGGGCACCGTGCGGCAAGAAAGACTGAGGAAGATGGCGTCGGCTGACGCTTTTATACCCCAGGCGCTCTGATGTCGAGGAAAAAGGGCGACATCAGCCGATGCCGGACCCAGACTTTGGAATCTGGCCGACCGAAGGGCTGCCTGAGGCAGGACAACCCATATGTAAGGACTGCAGATGCATCCTTGAAGGACATCATATTTTGTTCCCAACTGATATTTTTTTTATTTTTCTCAGAAAGTCAAAAGTGTCTTGTATATATGATACTTGTTTTTTCACTATATTTAACAAATAATTATGAAGAAAAATGTATATTTTGTTCAAAAAATTATATGCTGACACTATTGGTCTTCCTGGGGGGGGGGGGGTCAGTCATGTGCTTGTGTATCTTAGGCAAACAATACAATGTTGCCATTACACAGCCTTTAGTATCAAATTTTTTCTCCATACCGTTTTTCGAGAAATAGCCTAATCTGCTGCTTTTAATTACCATGTACACATTTGTGTCATTAAGACGTTGGTAACACATTTTTAAATAATGTTCATAATGTAACAAGACCAATTTATTCCCTTTATCCACTGGTTTAAAAATGATCTCCTTCTTGTTACTCAGGTTGCCTAACGCATCCCATTCATTTTTAGTCAAGTTAAATTTCACTCTGTTTTTATATCTTTCAAACTCAGCAGCAAGGTTCACAATTGCATAGTTCACCATAACCGAAAACTGTTGAACACCTTCATGTTTGAATGGTGATATGTACTGAGGATTTATAGGGAACAGTGTCCGTATTTAACTGACAATAAGCATTCAAAACACACCCATCTTCGGTATCTGAACAGCAAGAATAAAAGCTCACATCTGTATCATCTGCACTATCAGAAACATATTGTTCATCATTTTCTTTCTACAAATTATGAAAAAAGTTCCATATATGTAGTTTTCTAACTAAACAAAATACATCTGTTTTAATCATGTATAATCGCAGTATTACCGTAGGAACAAATTTAAGACCCAAGTTCAATACGGCTAATTCACAATCATTTAGGGTATAGCCCGACAAATTTACAACATAAGCAGTCATTAGTAACACTAATTTCTTTTAAACTTCTTGTACCTTGACTGTTGTTGCTGAGGATATGTGTTTAGTTTCTGTTGTTGTCCATAACCCTCTCTAGCTCAGACTAGCTCACATACCTTATCAAATATCAAATAAATATTTTTTTTTAAAATAAAGTGCCCCTATACTTTTTCTACAATGCCACAGGATGTTTAACATCCACCTTAAGCTACCATCAGCTCATGTAGAAGACACCATGGTTTCAACATCTTGTTTGAAGGATGGTGTTACAAGACAGCAGCATGCCAGAGGACCAGACCGCTGCATTCACCTCTGAGATATCCAGCTGAACAGCATCCTTACACTTAAGTGAACTTCACATACTTTCTGCATCTTATAACCTAGTCTTTATTCATGCTATAACCCTATGACACACTAAAAATGTCTCATTTCCCTCCCATTGCATGGCATTATGTTAAAGCCATCTATCCATCCACGACCTATTTTTGCAGATGGAATAGGGGTGTCACTTCAACAGTGACAGTCATCTAGAGTCATGGTTTACACCAGCAGGTGACTAGCAAATGCCTTGTTAAAATCAAAGCATAAACATTCATACTCATTTTGTCTGATGTAAACTCCTGGCTGCACAGGCAAAGAACTCATCTTGCAGGATTTTTCTTTTATGAATCCATTTTGCCTTAAATCTAACATCATAGTAACTTTTAGGTACAACTTTTTCTTTCTTCAGTGATTCTACATTTTTCCATAAAAATTACGTCAAACTGACATAAAGAGAGTTTACAGCATTAACCTTGCTTCCACTCTTGTGAAGGTGAATCACATCCACCCTCTTCCAGTCTTCACAAACCTTGCCCTCCTCCAGTGCTTTGCAATAAGGGTAAGACATTTTTCTAGAGTAACCGTTTGGCTTTTTTGTTGAGACCACAGACTTGCCCAGTATAGTTCAAACATATAGATGTGTTTAAATGATGACAATATACTTAGGCAAAGGTGAAGGAATGGAGCTGCATCTGGGAATCAATCACTCCATGGTGGATGCCATTTCTGTTGCACTGCATCTCTCATTGGCACACCTTTAAAACAAGGACAGCTATGTTAGAATGCTGTTTATTCACTGCAGTTCAGCATTCAATAGTGTCATCTCAGAACAGCTAATTGAAAAACTTGTTCATCTAGGTATCAACACCCATATGTGTAACTGGATCCTGGACTTCTTCACTGAAAGACCTCAAAGGGCATGTGTGGGCAAGAACTCTTCTAAAAGCATCACAATCAACACAGGAGTACCTCAAGACTGTGTGTTGAGTCCACTACTGTTTACTGTACTAACCCACAACTTTAAAGCTAGAGTCACCACCGACCACATCATCAAGTTTGCGGACATTACAGTCATGGGCCTCATCACTAAAGGAGATGAAAAAGACTATAGGGAGGAAGTGAGCACACTGACTGACTGGTATGCCAAGTGCAACCTCGACCTTAATGTCAAATTAACAAAGGAGATCATAATGGACTTCAGAAAAACACACCCAGCTCATTCTCCTCTCATAGTTAATAGCGAGATGGTGAAAAGAGCAGAGAGCACAAAATTCCTGGGGGTTCACATTGCAGAGGATCTATCTTGGTCAATAAACACCAGTCATATAGTAAAGAAGGCTCATCAACTTCTGCATTTCCTGAAGAGACTGAAGAAAGCGAATCTACCACCTCCTATCCTCTCCATCTTCTATAGGGTACCATGGAAAGTATCCTAACATGTAACTTTTCAGTGTGGTATGGGAGTTGCTCAGTTTCAGACCAAAACGCTGTACAAAGGATAGTGAAAGGGGCAGAGAAGATAATGGGCCCCAAAGTTCCAGCACTACAGGAGTTATACACCATGATGTCACAACACAGCTACAAAAATAATTAAGGATCCTACAAACCTTGCTTATGAACTGTTCACATGCTTGTCAACCAGCAGAAGATACCACAGCATGGGCTGTAAAATGGCAGGCTCAGAAACAGCTTCTTCCCTCAGGTGGTGAGACTTTTGAACTCTGGCAATAATCTCAGGGAAGCCAGACACTGAGAAGATATGGGACAGCCAACTCTTTTGGTGCAAATAAATGAGAGAGAATTTGCATAAACAATACATAGATGGCAATGAATGCACATTATACTTACTAGATCCTATTATTCATGTGAGATTCACAAAGTGTAATAGGAACTTGTGCAATAAGAAATCATTCAGCTGCTGAAAATTATAAATAAGGTAAACTGTGGTTATATGTAGTAGAATAACCTGTCTAATGTGAAATGATGAATGTATGCTAGTTGTTTGTGTTATTGTATGTATGTTCATAGGTAGGTACTAGGCTATCTGCCTGAGGGCATTTATAAGCCTACCCAGAGTGTGTCGGCTTTCATCATCCCATTGATTAATTAACTGATCCTCTGTCAAGCAGAGCCAATGAAGTGATCCCAGGGGTGTATTTTCTGTTACCCATCCACTCATCAAGGTTTCTCTTGTGTATTAGAGAGGGGCTCTGCCTAATGTAGTTTGGAATTTTGTTCTAAAGCATGGGAGTCTCTGTGACAAGAATCTATCCCTCCAGCATGTTCTATTTATTGTTGTGGCGAGGTTTAGCTCACTAGAGTGCGTGGCTTGCAGTGACTTGGATTTCTTTAGGTGGAGCATGTCCATCAATTCTGAGTTGGACACAGCTTTGTAAGTCAGGCAGAGATCACCTCTGAGTAAGCGATATGCCACGGAGTACAGCCGGAGTTTTTACAGTCGGGCTGCATACGACATATGTTTGAGGCCAGTAATCCTCTTTTTGAGGTACTTTTGTGGTCTTTCCAGTTGTTGGAAGTGTCTTGTGAGGTAAATCCCGGGGCAGTGTACTCTATGATGGGTCTGATGAGTGACGAGTAGAGGGGCACTATAACCTCTTTATTTCTAGATGCGAACCTTTTAGTAATTAGATGGGCCACATAGAAGGATTTCTTAACTACTTTGGCAATATGATTGTCAAAGGAGAGATTACTATCTACCTGGGTCCTCAAATCTCTCATTACCTCTTCTGTATTAAGGGGGCTGCCACCTATGTGGTAATTTGTGGGTGTTTTGTTTCTCCCAAATGGGATGACTATGCATTTTTTGGCATTTAGCTTGAGACCATGACTTTGACACCAGGTGTCCGTCTCAATAAGACCCTTTTGGAGGATGTCCGTGTCAGCCGGAGAGACAATTATGGCTCATCATTTGCAGTCATCGGCGAACTTGGTTTGCCATAGTCCTCCTGTGTTTGTATTTCTGAGAAGTATATGCCGAACAGTAGAGGTCCCAGGACCGAGCCTTGTGGGACACCACTTGTGACTGGTTTAGAGTCTGACCTGGAGCCCGCTATTCTTACCATGTGAGTTCTTTCTGTAAGCCAGTTGGCAACCCATCTCATGACATAGGGGTTTATGTTCAGTCTGGTGAGTTTTTCTGTAATACCAGAGTGGGGAATGGTGTCGAAAGCCTTGGCGAGGTCAAGGTAGGCTGTGTGAACAACCTTTTCCTCATCTATGGACTTGGTAACTGTCTCGAAGTCAACCAGGTTTCATAGGCATGATCTGCCCTTAACAAAGCCAAACTGGGTCAGGTCAGGTCAGGTCAAGTGTTTGGAGGTTCCCAATGTCTTTGTTAAAGAGTTCCATGATGATGCGCTCCATAGTCTTGCAGACCAGGCTAATCAGGCTTATGGGGCAATAGTTACCAGGGTCAGTTGTGGCCCCTCCTTTGTGGAGTGGAATAACCATTGCTGTGCACCATTCTATGGGCACATAGCCTGTGGAGAGGCTGAGGTTGAACAGCGTCGTTTAGGTGGGGGGTTAGTTTGTACTGTAGTTCGTGCAAGACGCAGCCTGGGACACCACCTGGCCCCACTGAAGCTGTGTTTTTGGCTTTTGAAAGGGCTATTTTCACCTGTGCATCTGTGATTTCCGGGACACTACACTTTTCTGGTACTGTTGTGGGCCCTTTTGGGGGTGAGAGGGGGGTGAAGTTTGCACTGAATCTATCTGCCATGATGCTGGCAATATCGGTAGGTTCAGTATATTTTGTGCTATTTTGCACTAGTTCAGTGCATATCTGTGAGTTGCCACTTAGATTCTTAGCATAGCTAAAGAAGACTTTGTGGTTATCTTTTGAATCCTTGGCTATTTTTCTTTCGAAGTTAGCCTTGGATGATTTTATGAGGGACCTTAGTTTTTTACTGATACTGATCAGGGATCTCTTTCCTTCTTGGGATTTGCTTTCTTTCTGAACTAGTGGTTTCCTTCTCTTAGAGGAGTGAGTCTTGGTTTTGCTAGGGATGGCATGATCCATGCAACCTTGTAGGTGCTCATAGAGTGCATATGTAAAGGTTTCTGCATCTTGGGCAGCATTATCCTTTAGCGTGGGGGCTGTGAAACTTACCGCCTCTGTGTTACGTAAGGTGAAGTTTGCTTTAGAAAACTTTTTTACTGTGGTTTCCTTAGTTGGGGGTGTGGGGTGGGGTGTGGACATCCAGAGTGGTTAGTTTATGGTCTGATCCAACCAGTGACGGGTATGTTCTCAATTCGAGCCTGATGCACGCAATTTCATTTAGACTGCACTTGTGTAGGCTAAATGACAATAAAGTTTACTTTGACTTTGGGAAGCTAAAACACAGGAAAGGAATAGTTAAATTCATCAATTCAATGGGAGCCTCATTAGGCTTAGCTACTTCTTACACCTTTAGTTTCTGAAACTGTTTCCAACCCATGAGACACTTCCTTAGCGACAGCCTATTGTCTGCTTTTTGTGAATCTCCCAGCTGTTTCTCTGACTATTGAACAATGAAAAATATACATAGGTTCATAGGTAGGTACTAGGCTATTGGCCCAAGGGCCGATGTAAGCCTAGCCAACAAGGTTCCCTGGCTTACGCCACCCAAGAAAGTTATTTTCCTGTGCCACTGTCGAGCAGTGACACAGAGGTGATCCCCGGGGTGTATTTCCTATTTCCCATCCACTCAAGATTTTTCTTGAAGAATGCTAATGAAGAACTTTGCTTGACATAGATGGGTAGCCTGTTCAAGAGTATGAGAAGTCTCTGGGACAGGAATCTATCCCTCCAGCATGTCCTGTTTATTGTGGTGACAAGATTTAGGTCCCTAGAGCGTGTAGCTCAGAGGGATTGGGATTTCTTTAGGTGTAGCATGTCCAACAGCTCTGGGATTGACATAGCTTTATATGTTAGGCAGAGATCACTTCGGAGTAGGCGATATGCTACAGAGTAAAGCTGGAGTTTTTTGAGGCGGTCAGTGTAGGGCATTTGTTTGAGGCCAGTAATCCTCTTGGTGAGGTACTTCTGTGGCCTTTCAAGCTGCTGCAAATGTCTTGTGAGGTACATTTCAAAAGGGGCATTGTACTCTATAATGAGTCTAATGAGTGTTGAGTAGAGGGGAACAATGACCTCTTTTTTCCTGGATGAGAACCCTTTTATGATGAGGTGTGCCATGTTGTAGGACTTCCTGACTACTGTGGCGATGCACAATGATGCTCCAAAGAACAAAAAACTACAAAATGGAACTGAATACTAAGAAGTATACTAGTTTAATGAGATAAAATAAAGCGCTTTTCGTCACCTTTCATAAGGTAACTTCCTCAGATTACACTCCTCTTTAAAAAGACATGCTTTAAATACTAAGGTATCGAACACGTGATTGTGTCTACCCGGTGCATTGATGTTACAATAACAAAGTGCATGTGTTACAACTTTAAAAACAAAGTGCAAATAAGTTTTTAAACGTATCAACAATGAAATATCAATGTTGTTAAACTTAAACTTATTATTGTTAAAATAACTCCACTAACAGTCCAAAAAAAGATAAAACACCAGTCACTCACCAATTTATAATTTACATTTCAGCCATTTTATTCGTACATATCTGCAGTTTGTTACTGTGGCGATGTGACTATCAGAGCAGAGACTACTTCCACCTAGGTCCCAAGGTCTCTTATCACACATTCGGTGTTAAGTAGATTGCTACCAATGTGGCAGTTCATGGGTACAGAGTTTTTACCAAAGGGGATGACACTGCACTTTTTGGCACTGAGCTTAAGGCCATGGCTCTGACACCAGGCATCTGTCTCAGCGAGGCCCTTTTGTAGGATGTCCACATCATTTAGGGACTTGACTCTGGCTCCCAGTTTGCAGTCATCTGCAAACTTTGTTAGCCAGAGGCCTTCTGTGTTAGCCTGTACTTCAGAGAAGTAGATACCAAACAGGAGAGGTCCCAGGACAAAACCCTGTGGTACTCCACTTGTCACTGCTTTGAGGTCAGATTTGGAGTCTGCAACTTTTACAGTGTGGGTTCTGTCAGTGAGCCAGTTGGCAACCCATCTTGTGATGTAGGGATTTATACCTAGTTTAGTGAGTTAAGCTATAATTCCAGAATGGGAGATGGTGTTGAAAGCCTTGGCGAGGTCAAGATAGGCTGTGTGAACCACCTTACCCTCATCCACGGCTTTGGTGACTGCCTCAAAGAAGTCGATCAGGTTCAGGAGGCATGATCTGCCTTTCACAAACATGAACTGGGTGGGATCCAGAGTTTGGAGGTTACCAATGTCTTTGTTTATGAGTTCCATGATAAGTTCCATGGCCTTGCAGACCAGGCTCATCAGGTTAATAGGTCGACAGTTCATGGGATCAGTGGTGGCTCCCCATTTGTGGAGTGGGATAACTGTTGCTGTGCGCCATTCAGTGAGCACAAAGCCTGATGCGAGGCTACTATTAAACATGGTGCTTAAGTGGGGAGCCAGCTCGTTCTGATGTTCATGTAAAACACAGCCTGGGATGTTGTCTGGTCCCATGGATGCTGTGTTTTTGGCTTTAGAGAGTGCAGCTTTTACCTTCGTAGTTGTTATTACAGGGACTCTGCAGTCTTCCTGTATAGATATGGGCCTTTTAGGGGGTGAGGGGGGTAAAGTTAGCACTGCACCTATCTGCCAGGATGTTGGAAATATCAGTTGGTTCTGTAATTTTCGTGCCTTTGTGCTGTAACTCAGAGCAGACCTGGGTGATGCCATGAAGATTTTTGACATAGCTATAGAATGCTTTGCGGTTGTCCTTAGAATTAGTGGTGATTTTGTTTTCTTAGCTAGCTTTGGAGGATCTCATAAGGGATCTCAGCTTCTTACTAAGGCTGACCAGGGAGCACCTCCACTCATGGGATTTCACTATTTTTTGCAGCAGTTTCTTCCTTCTGTGGTACAGTTTGTTTATGGCAGGGGACCACCAGATTGGCTTCCTTTTTTTGGAGGATAGCATCTTGGTGCTGTTTGGGATAGCACAATCCATGCACTCGTGTAAGTGCTTATAGAGTGCATTTGTGTAGGATTCAGCAGTTGTAACTGTACTGTCCATCTGCATGGGTGTCATGAAGTTCACCACTTCTGTCTTAAGAAGCATGAAGTTGGCTTTGGAGAAATTTTCTACCCTGATTTCCTTAATGGGGGGTGGGGGTGGGATGTGGATATCAAGGGTGATTAGCTTATGGTTGTATCGGACAAACGAGGAGTTGACTTCAGGTGTAGAACACCGGTCACATGTTGGTATTAACTAGGACTAGGATATTGTTGCCCCTGGTGGGGGTGTGGATAAGCTGATCCAGGGTATTGGAGTTTATGAATTTCAGAAAGCGTTGAGCTAAGGAGTTGGTACACGAGTAGTTTTCCCAGTTCATGGTGGGGTAGTTGAAGTCGCCCATTATTAGGGTGTTTGGTTGAACCCTAATATTTTCCAGTACATCAAGAAAAGTGGAGTGGGAATCCCGGGGCATGGTGGGGGATCTGTAGCTACAATATGGATTGCAGTTTTGTCCAGAGTTAGTTGCACTTGGATAACCTCGAATGCATTATGCTGAGCAACTAGCCTGGAGGTGTGGACATCCTTAATGAATATTGACACACCTCCGCCTTTGGTGTTTCAGTCCAGGATACACGGCTAAAAAGTGTGGTATGAGTTACAGCCTGGTAGTGCAGGGGTGCTCTCTGGAGCCTTGAACCAGGTCTCAGTCACTGCACAGATACTGATGTTCTCCATTTTAAGGAGCACCTCGAGTGAGTGCATTTTGAGATAGTTTAGCAGCCTCATTTTTCAACTTCCTTGTTTGCCCAGCCCCCATTCATTTTACTTAGTTTCAGTATCCATCCCTTTCATCTTTATTTGTTCTCTCATATATATCTATAAAATACACTGTACCTCACTTATCGGACTCAAATTGCTATCCTTTACATGGTTTGAGACTTTGCTTTGCTGACTGTCATTCTGGTTTCCTTCTGTTGTAATTTGTACTATTCCTTTTCTTCCTTCTGAACCTTCTTATACCTGTTAAAAAGCTATGTTTTTTTTTCTAATATATGATGCTAACTTATTTCAGAACTCCTGTTTTTTTCTTTTTTGATGTAGATATTTAACACAAACACTTGATGGTTTTGCAATAGCAGTCTTGTGTACTCTTTACTGTAAACTTAACATCATCAATATCTTTTTATTGTCCCTACCACAGCTATCAGGGTATATGTGGCATCTTCACATTCTCCGGATGCATTTATCTCTGTTGGCCTCCCCTGGACTTACTCTAACTAGCTTGCTCAGGCAAACAGATCATGGCATCCCAGGTCTATGTCATACTGGGGGGAGAGGGGCTGTTTCCTACTTTTTCTCCTTCCTCACACATGTTCATGACAGCATCCTGTGAGTGGAAGATGCAATGGGTAGGCTTTGCCTATCTGCTCCTCATTTTTGCAAGGATCAGATGTCAGCAAGTCTTGGTAATTCCACAAGCCTCTGACAGGGAAGTCTAACCACACTGAGTGCCCCGTGCACATAACCGTCCCTCCCACCTCCCCTCTCAGGATGGGCACACCAATCCTCCCTGCCAGTACCACAGACACTTGTACTGCTAACTAAACTAGAGTTATTTTCGCCATAGTTAAGGTTGCATCTCTCAACACTACTGTGCTACTGCTTTTTGCTGTTTCTAAGCAATTGGCCCATTTTGTACATCTGCTTTCCTAATGTCCATACCCTTCATGTTTGTCTGGCTTGACTATTGTTTAAAATGAAAGTGAACCACACAACTTCAGTCATCACCCTGTTCTCCAACACCTAACCCACTGCAAGACTGGACATCCCCCCAACTATTTGAGAGCACTAGGTCCAAGATCACTCCCTTCCTAACCAAAGTATGATCTAGTTTTCTGAGGCCTTCCCTGTTTAATGCAAATATTAAAAGACAAACGTTCATAAATGCAAATTTAAAAAGACCAAAACAAAAAATCTAATATGATATAAAGCCAAACTTACAGAATACCTGTAATCTACAACCATGTTTGCTCAGGAGGGAAAGTTCCCTTGTATCTCACTACTTAAATATTCCAGCTCCAATTAGAAAAACACTGGAGATAAGAAACACATTTTCACAAGGTTGTGAGTGCTTGGAAGAAGAATGTTTAAGGAATAAGTGTGTAAAGGGGCTTGCTTTCCATGTGGAGGTGGTGCAATAAAGCTTTCCACACTACAGAAAAATTAACTTCAGTTTAATTGTGTTTTGCCTTGATTTGTAACATTAATTTTTTAAAAGGTTTTGCAATTTTTGTTTCCAACTTTTAAAATTTGGTTGACTATTTTTAGTCTTTCAATATGTATATCCAGCAGAAGGGTATCAGGAATTATCCTGCTCATTGGTAAGGTTATATCTAAGAAGCTCCAATTAACACCTGGCAGACTGAAGTCTTTCAAAAACGAGAGTCATTTTCTCCCCTCAGTCATCATAAAGATGTAGTTCTTTCCTTCTATTTTCCCTCCTGAAAAGAGTGCTTGGGCACAACTCCAGTGCACATTGCTGCCATTTTATGTCCCCGGTGTTGCCCACAGTATCTCTTTTCAACTCCTTGTCTACTCATTTGTTCTGCTGACTTGCTCCCCTCCTCTTTCATAAGAAGTTATTCAACTGTGTACCCAGGTACTTCACATTCATCTCACAGCTCTCGGTCTACTATGCACACACTGACACCACAACATTGACATATGAAAGCTACTTGTTTAGGCAGCTTTTTGCCTGGAATTTGTGCAATTTATTACCTTCTATTTTCCTTTTCTTTCCCACTAAATTCACATCTAGTAACCAAGCCTCTAATTTCCCATCATCTCATTTGCCCCCTATCTAGGTGTAAACTTGGGTAGAGAAGTTCTTGGTTACATCATTTTGTAGGACTAAGGATATTTCTGGTTCCTTGCTCTTCTCCCCGCTTCTTGATCAAAGTAAAATGCTCAATGATTCCAACAACAGTCCAGCTTCTCCTTCTTACAAACATACCCTTCTCACCTCAGAGGTCTGCCATTTCTTTAAATTTAGCAACATACACGATAGCTACCCTGGTTGCAAATGTGAATAGACTGCCTCATAAAAAGATATCCTAAAAGAGGTAAGCCTACCTATTGTTGCTTGTCCAACTACTACGTGTGCCAGTATTTGAAACCTATTCACCAGTAGCATGGGGAAACAACCTGCGCCATTTGGCCCACCATCTTGCACCATTTTGTCTCATAATTTATTTTTATTTTTCATTTCTTTACCGGGAAAGTCCAACTGGAACAAGGTCCATTTACAGTGGAGGGCCTGGGGAGAAAAACTCCATAACAGTACAAATACAGCAAATGACAAAAAAATTTCTATAGAGAGGCGTATATACAATCAGAACTCCATGTCTTTATATGACAACACATAATCCACGAATGACATAAAACTTCTATACAGTGGCATATATACAATCAAGGAGATTTTTCGTACCTTAGTTTGATTTGAGCAAGCTTGGTATATAGATAGCAAAACTTTTGCACAAAGCATAAAAATGAAGGAATGAAATCTGGAAAATAATGCTATTCGGAAGATATGTCAGTGTGAGAAATAGTTTGTAGGATAGTAGTTCCTGATACAGAGTATTTGAGTAGTACACAATAGCTGAGGTAAGCAGTGAGGAGATGAGGTGTCACAATTTAGGAGGAGAGCAGAAAAGATTTTATGTGATACAGGGACAGAGCCATGATTGCAAGAGGTGTGACTTTAGTGATGTCTTGAAAAGCGAGATGGATGGTGCAGAGGAGATACTTTGGGGGAGGTTATTCCATTCCCTAGCAATGGTGTGGGAGAACAGATTTTCCCTACAGTGTTATTGGCTTTGGTTATGCAGAGCAGAGTTTTGCGGGATGAGCGTACAGGGCGATTTGCAGAATATTGGTTTAGAAGTTGGTTTAGGGCTGGGGTTTTCTGAGGGTTCCTTATGTTGAAGGTGAGGACTAATTGGTGATAGCTAATTAGCTGAAGGAGTTCCAACCACTGTAGTTGCTTCAGGGCAAGGCAGTGATGACTTCTAAAAGTGGAGTTGTTAGTGAATTGTGCAGTTTTATTGTAACATGACTCTAGTTTATTTAGGTCTGTCTTCCTGATATGAATTAGGATTGATGATGCATACATTAGGGTAGACAAGAGGTGGGTTTGGGCTAAGGAGATTCTAGCTTGGTCCGATAGGAACAGCTTGTGTTTGTATAGGGTTCCTAGAGCAAGAGAACCTATAGCTGCAGAAACCTATCAGTAACAGCAAGAGATTGACTGAGCAAGAAGGTAGCTTAGCCTAAAGATAAGGTAAGGTAAGATTCAATAATAATTAATCTGTGGTTAGCTTCCCTAGGAGGGAGTGGGAAGTTGGAAATACAGAATGGGGAGTATGCTTTAACTAAAAGTTCCACCCAGCTATGGTAAGAAGGGTGGATTAGTAGAGTACATTCCTAATGAGTGGCCAACTTCATTAAAGCTCTCCAAGTTAGAAGCTGAATGGAGCTTAATGCAGCTGTGCTCACCTCACGAAGATGGTCACAAAGTAAGAGAAAATTGTTAAAAACAAATTCAATGACATTCACCTAATAATTAATTCTACTGGAAGTCTTGTATTTACAAGTTGAGATTTCCAAGGGCTGATTTGAGCTTTAGCTGAAAATTGCTTCAGAACCGAAGGCGGTGTGGTGGTGGGGGTGCAATCCCGAGGCCTGTGGATGGCCCAAGCAAACTGCAAAAAGAGAAGAAAAAGAGAGTGTGAGCAGGAAGTGAGTGGTACAGTTCTAGGAGAGCAGAGGATATTAGTCAGAGAGTGATGGAAGGATTATCAGAAGACAGAGAGTTGGTACAAGAAATGGTACAATAAGTAGGTACATAGATAAATGGGGAAGAGTAAAGAATCACAAAGAATATGAAACGGGGCATAGGCAGATCATTATAGACAAATTTAACAATGTACTAAGTGTAGCAGGTTAAAGTAGCACCATAGTTAGGCAAGATACTGGCTAGAATGTGTAACAAATGCTGTGTTTCTGCTTTTCAAATACCAAATAAACAACTGTATGTTTTTGCTTACAAATACCAAGTATGCTTCTGCTTACAAAACCAGTTAGAACTGTAGTTAGTTGAGATGCAGATTACAGTTTGCAACCAATGTTTCTGCTTTTCAGACACCAAATAAACTGTATGCTTCCCTTCCTATATGTTTCTGCTAACCAATACAATGGAAACTGTAGTTCAATAACAAATACTGTTTCAGCTTTTCAAATACCAGATACCAAATAAACTGTATGTTTCTTCTTACTGGTAGCAGGTATGTTTCTGCTAACCAATAACTGTAGTTAGGTAAGATATTGGCTAGAATTTGTAACAAATGCTGCGTTTCTGCTGTTTGTGTACAAAACAAACAGCAACTGCATGTTTCTGCTTATTAATACTAAATGCAACTACAGTGAAGCAGATATCAAACAGGAATGGTCTATGAAGCCAGTTTAGCTTCCTAGGTAAATTTAGATATGTAAGCAAGCATATACACACTGGATTAATCACCAAGCTCTACATATACAATGAGCAGTTAAAAAAAAAGCATCACAGTTTTGTCAGACTATACACTCTAAATAGCAATAATAAATGTAGCACTAATAAAAACCAGCATAAAAATCCCTGTAAATTATGACAGCAAACAGACAATGCTAAAAAGGCATATGCATATAAAAAAAACTTACAGTGAGCACAGACAGCAGACTAAGGGAAGCTCCTTCAGGTTGGGACTATACTACATTTTAAAGATGGCTCCCAAAGGAGTGGGTATTGATATAGCCTCCTATGAGAATGGCTTGGGGGAGGGGGGAGTAGCAATTATCACTGAGATTGGGTGGTTAGAACTGGTTGCAGAGCAACCCCAGCAAGAGGGATTCCAAATCGAAAAGAAAAAAAAAAAAAACAATCAGGAGCCAGGAAATATAAGTAAGACAATACACTATGTTACAGCTTTTATAAAATAAATATTGATTTTTTTTATATATACAGTACTCCACCCCCCCCCCCGCTTTTTTAATTTAGCAATACTATTCTCTTAATCTTGCTACAACCACTGTAACTTATGTTTATCCTACTGTGACACTGTACAGTCAGAAGCTTCACTTCCATGATGCTTTTCCTGTGCCAAAGGGCGGGACATGCTTTCTGGGATTATGTGCTATACATGTGCTCCACAAGAACAAGCATGCTGACGTGAACACCACAGAACTGGGAATCAAAAGTAGAATTCAGCAAGCAAGGGTACATGCTGTGCCGTGCACTATTTCCTCTATTTACCCAGCCTCCAGGTCAAAGAAAGCGAAACAAAGGACACAAATCTGGAGAGATGTTAAAGAATAAGTATGACAATAGGTTATGAATAAGTCAAAACCGGATTTGATCAAACTGACAAAAATGGCAATAAAAATCCATGCATTATATGTAATTCAGTTCTGCACTCATAAGAGTAATTTCAATACAATTACACAGCTCAGGCAAGTTAACTGCAAACAACTGACAATGAAACCACACGAAGACAAACAATTGTTTTTTTTTTTTAATTACATGTCAAGAAGTGTACTAAAAATAACTTTGCAATGCACTCATTTACTGTGATATTCTTTCATGGGGCGATCATAATGAAGAGATAATGGTCCGATTACGCAGTCCTTGCACATATTCTCTTGCCTGGTCCAACCCAGTCTTTTCTACTGTCACAGGCGGGGATCCTTCCACCAGCTTTACAAAGTAATGACAGTATACCTTGTCCATAATGCCAAACATGCCTCTGCCATGGTACCGAATGCGTTTGAGATATGCTCCCTTACCACTGAAGGATTCAGCTGTTAAAAAAAAAAATACATACATTAAAGGAACTGGGTTAACAATTATAATGCAGCCACAGTTTTCTTCCTAAATATAGTTTAAGGACTACTTATGATCAGTTCAACTCTAGGCAGGTAAGTAGTACCAAAGAATCCACTCATTGTTTTATTCACAATTTGCCAGCAAATCTTAGAATTAATATATAATGTATGCACCTAGAACAACACTAATCACTACAATCTCTCCATATCCTTCCCCTGTTAAGAAACTCGGCAACCTCTGCTTCCCACCCCACCTTCCAATCTCAAGCAAATTACCAGTTACAGCTTTCACTTCAAATCATTCCTGCTTCTTTACAGCTATGGCCACTTCAGTCATGTTGTTACCTAGCATCTCTGTCTTGATCCTCACTCATAAACCACTGTAAAAGCTTCAAATATTTTACATACAGAGCTGTACATGAAGGTTTGCAAAGCCACACCAATCACTTTAACTCCACCATAGCAGGTGCCTTACTAACCAGAACCTAACCTTCTCAGTCTGACCAACCAATTTACATCACTTTCCAATTCATATCTACACTAACTGCTACAACATTCCTATCCTGCACGTCCCTTCTGAAACTCTGTATTCACTCCAAATCCTGTCTCCCACCATAAACACATTTTTGACAAATTCATTCCTTCTCCCATCACCCACTTAATCCAATTCATGACCATGGGGGAGGAGGTGCATGTCCTGCCACTCAGTGGGTCAAAGGCACAGCAGCTAATCTCGAAAGGGGCATCAGCATATCTCAGGCTACACACAGTCAATAACTCTCACACAATGCAGAAGTATGGGCAAATTTTAAGAATGCCTACTCACCAACGACGTGTCTTTGGGATGTGGTAGGAAACCTCAACAGCTATCAAAAACCTTTGTGGACACTGAGCGGATGTGCAGACTTCACAAAAAAGATACCCCAGTGAAGCATCTATTTGGAGAACCAACTTCCCTAAGGAATAAACACTAACTACAGTGTCATTGCACTGGCCAACTTCAAATCCCCAGAATACAGCAACAATCATATTAACTAGCAAAGCTTGGTACTTTGAAGAATCACAAAGGCTCACATTGGATTTGTCAAGTTCTGCAACTGCTGTACTCTCAGACTTCTTGGCTAATGGTTTGAGGGTTCAATGAGAGATATTAAGCTGCTAAATGTCATTGAAGTGGAGACAGATGGGACACTGCTCAGAATGTATAAAGGGAAGCTCCTAATTAAATTTTGACCAGCTGCATGGGGAAACCACTGGAAGTGTTCACAGGGAAACATAAGATACCACTACTTTTACCACTGAGATAGCTTTTTCTGGACAGCAGCATGTGGTAACCGGACAAATCAGGGATTGTTATACAGTGGTGGCCACACTGCAAGGAAAGTTAAAGCTGAAGGTCTATGGTTACATACACTAAGAGAAAACATCCAATAAAAGGTTTTATTGGTGCTGCTCTCAGAAAGGGACTGCATGCTACAAAGGACATGTAGTCTCCTTCCAAGGAGCAGTGTAATCTCAGGAAGAACACTCTATGACCATCCTCCACACCCATGTGCAAATCCACTTGCAGAAAAGGATACAGCAACAACATGACACACTACTGCAGAGATTTCACTGGAGCTACATTTTCAACACAACAGGGAAATCAAATCTTATTACATAAATAATAGCAAAAATGAGAATACAAAGTGTCCATGTGAGAGTTCACAGGTAAAACAGAACTACAATAAATTCAGTGTAAGATGAAAACTGATGAATGTTTAATATAACAGAAGGCTTAAAGCATCTTCTTAAGATTAAACAGAAATCAGAAAACAGGACTGTCAACACAGGACATGCAAATGTAACACTGGATTTAACAAACATGTCAATGCTCTTCAACATAACTGCCCCTACCATTTAACCGGGTCTATATTAAAAGAAAAAGAAGTTATGTTCTTACCATAACGTTCTATGTGAGTTGTTCATCTCGCCTTTGTTCTTACACGTGGGTTCGGAGCCGATCCATCGGCTACGAGTCAGCCGCTTTCCAAGCTTAAGATCTTTGAGTATCTCGAGGAACAGTCCCTATCCCATGATGCTGTCTGACTAACCTCAGATCTAGTTTGCTGAACCCAGCAAGAAAGAATACAACTAAACATACCAATATGCAAAATATATACATATGTATACACATATTTACAATTAGCTAACAGATACTCTGGCTGGAGTGAAGGACACTAGTCATACCCGTTCTTCAAGAACCCAGAGGGGGAAGGTGGGAGGGAGTGTAAGAACAAAGGTGAGATGAACAACTCACATGGAACGTTATGGTAAGAACATAACTTCTTTATGTGAAGTTGTTCAATCTCGCAGTTTGTTCTTACATGTGGGTAGCGTCCCAAGCACCCTAATTCTGGGTGTCTCACGGGAGTACATTCCTGAGAATAGTGGAACCAAAGGAAGCCCTGTCCCTGGAGGCTCTGTCCACTTTGTAGTGAGTGATAATCATACAAGGTTTGGACCAAGTAGCGGCTGCACAAATGGTGTCCAAAGGCAAACGGGCTGCATGAGCCAGAGAAGTAGAGACAACCCTGGTAGAATGAGCTTTCACGTCACGTTCTAAGGGTTGGTTGGCTGAAGAATATATAAATTTTATACAATCAGATAACCATTTAGACAATGTAACTTTAGATACAGGAAACCCCTCCTTATTGTCCGCATAGGAAACAAAGAGCTGATCCGATTTCCTAAATTCATTTGTTCTGTCCAAATAAAACCTCAATTGTTTGTGAACATCAAGCTTATGTAACATGTATTCCAATTTATTAGAATGGTGTCTGAAAAAAGTGTGAAGCTCAATAGACTGGTTCAAATTAGCCTCGGAGCAAACCTTAGGAAGAAAGGTACAATTTGTCCTGAGAGACACTCTGTCGGGGTGAAAGACCAGATGTGGAGGTCTGATAGAAAGAGCTTGTATTTCAGAAACTTTAAGCGCTAAGGTAATAGCCACCAACAAAATTGCCTTCCAAGAAAGAAACTTCAGAAGACATGATGCAGGCTCAAAAGGGGGAAGCATAAGTTGAGATAGTACTAAATTTAGATTCCAGGGAGTAACTGGATGTCTGATAGGTGGCCCAAGGTGATGAGTCCCTTTCAGAAAGGCTTTACATAATCTGTGAGACATAATATTAGAGCCTTCACATCCTAAATGAAAGCAGGATATTGCAGCCAATTCATCCCTTATAGTGGCAGCTGCCGCACCTTCGTGAAAAAGCATAGTCAAGAACTCCAGAATACTATGAATAGGAGCGACATAGGGATCAATATCATGTTGAGAAGCCCAATAAACAAATCGTTTCCATTTACTGTTGTAGAGTTTCCTGCTGGAGACTTTATGAGAAGAAACTAGAACATGTTGCACCACGGAAGACAAATTATATGACCTGGCTAGGTTGGGAAGTGGGGTAGCCAAGCTGTCAGTTTGAGGGCGTGAAGAGAGGGGTGAATAACTCCCGAAGAGTGACTCTGAAGGTCTGGCACTGGATCCAGAACCCAAGGTTCTTCCACTTGATATTGCTGAAGGAAGGGGAACCTTATCTGCCAAGGCCAAAATGGGGCTATCAGAATAACAGTCCTTCACAAGCTTTTGGCTTTCTGTAAAAATCTGGGGATCAGAGGGGTTGGCAGAAAGGCATAAAGGAGACCCAAGGGCCAATCATGTACGAGCGAATCCCTTGGGCTGTCCCGTGGTGGAGGATACAGGGCAAAATAGCTTCTTCATTTGGCATTCATCGGGGATGCAAAAAGGACACAGCAAGGCTGGCCCCATCTGCAGAATATCATTTCCACCACTTGTTCTTTGAGGGAACACTTGTGGGGCAACAGAATGGCTCTGCTCAGTTTGTCCGCTATCACGTTGGATGTCCCCGGGATGTGCGTTGCTATCAGAAAGCGCCCGGTGGACATAGCCCTCTGCCAAATTCTCATGGCCTCTCGGCATAGGGGGCAAGACTTGGTTCCTCCCTGTTTATTGATATACTAGACCACCAACATGTTGTCCGTCTGGATTGCAATAGTCTCCCGAGGTAGAGAGTCGTGAAAGTGCTGCAACGCTAGAAACACCACTCTCCACTCTAGGACACTGATGTGCAAATGGGATTCCATCTCTGACCAAGTACCTTGGACAGTTCTTCCCTGAAACAGCCCCCCCCCCCCAATCAGGGAAGCATCCGTGGTCACCGTGGCTGAGGGAGGGCGGAAGTACAAATGGACGACCTACAGTTACCTGGTGGCTGTTCAACCACCAAAGATGGTCCTTTTTGCAAGCATTTGTTAGTAGAATCTTGAATGACATTGGAAGCTGTAGATAAGACCACTGGGTGAAAAGTAACCACTGGAGTATTCTCATGTGCATCCATCCCAGAGGAACCGCTATGAGCGTAGCTGCCATGGTACCTAATAGCTTCAGAACCTGGGAGGCCGGTACCCTTCTTTCCATTAGCAAGTGGGGACACCTGATTTCATAGAGAGATTACTCTTGCTTGAGGCAACCTAACCAAGGCGGTGGTGGTGTCTAGATCTGCTCCTATAAAGGAAACATGCTGCGACAGTAATAAAGCAGATTTTTCAAAATTTATGGCTATGCCTAACTGAGAGCACAAATTGATTGTATAATCTCTGGAGAGAATCAGTTGATGCCTGGTGGTGGCGGTTAGCAGCCAGTCATCCAGATATGGAAACACCAGAAATTTTGATGCCTCAGGTGAGCCGTAACCACTGCCATGCATTTGGTGAACACTTTGGGGGCTGTGGTGAGACCAAAGGGTAGTGCTCAGAATTGGTAGTGACCGGCCCTCAGCCAGAAACGCAAATAATCTCTGGATGGTCTGGCCATTTAGATGTGGTAGTATGCATCCTTGAGATCTATACAGCACATCCAATCACCTGTTCCTAGAAACGGTAACATCGACTGAAGCGTGACCATCCTGAACTTTTCCTTCTTGACAAAAGTGTCGAGTCTGCTGAGGTCTAAAATGGGCCTCCAGTCCCCCGTTTTCTTTGGAACCAAAAAGAACTTGGAGTAAGTCTGGTCCACCGGGACTGGCTGGAAGACTCTTTTTCTAGCAGCTTGTGGATTTCTATGACTGCTTGATGCCGCAGACTGGGTGGAACATCTGGGATTCTTGTTCGAATAGGAGGGATTCTGAAAAGGGAATGATATAACCTCTGGTAACTATGCTTTGTACCCAAGAATCTGTTGTAATTCCTAGCCAGGCATCTGGGTACAAAGTCAAGTGACTCCCGACTGCCTCCAGAGCTGGACAGTCGGGCCTCCTTTCAGGAGCACTGATAGGGCTTGGCAAGGAACTGCTCCCTGTCGCCCTGGTTCTACGGACCCTCTCTGCCGCTCAGATGGCATCTTCCGTTATTACCCCCTCCTCTGCCCCTGGAGGGGGATTCACTACGTGTGTTTTGGAAAGCTCCTTGGGATTTCCAAAACCACATTTTTCCACCTCTTTACCCTTTGGGGTATGGTCTAGTAGGGGTGGAAAAATGGACTCCTACGGCAGACAGAGTTTTTCCCTCCTGCTCACACCTAGTGAGAGTCTCCTTGACTTTGGGCCCAAACAGGGAAGAGCCATCAAATGGGGTGTTGACAAAGGAAGACTTGAAGGCTTCCGCAAAGGAGCATAAGCGCATCCAGGATTGTCTCCGCAGAGCTATCGCTGAGCCTGCTGCTCGGCTCAACCCATCAGCTGCATAAGAAATGAGCCGCATGGATGAGTTCACAATAGAATTAAGGGTGTTAAGCTGTGCCGTCACCTTCTCAGAGACAGCATCATCTGTGTTGCCCTTTAGAGTATTTCCAAGCTCTTTGAGGAAATCTCATTGAAGACGGGTGAAATGGGTTAAATAGTTAAAGCGATCACATGGCAAATGTCGCAGAACTAAAGATGCATTTCCCGTATCTGTCCATCGTCCTAGAGTCTCTATTAGGAGGATGGACAGAAGAAGAGGTTTCTGACAACTCTTTCTTGGTGGCCATCGCCACCACCATGGCATCAACGGGAACTCCCTTCATGAGAAAAGTCCTGTCTTGGGGAAGGTGATAAATTTGTTAGGCCTCCGAGGGACCGGTTCCATGGAATCAGGAGACTCCCACGCCCTTCGAGTGACTAAATCCATTAGTTCGTCAAAGGGCAGAGTAACCCAGGAGATGGAAGGTTGAGACTCAAAGGCCTTCAGGAGCACCGACTCATCCTCAGTAGGGGTAACGGACTGCCAATCACCCCTCTGCTTTAGTATTTCCAGGATGTCTGCAAAGGAGACATCCTCCGAGGGGGACCGTGGGGACCCTTCTGATTCCTCTAAGTCTGTGTCTGATGTCAAGGATTCCCGAGAGGAATCCAAATGCCTCCTCTTGCAAAATCTCTTTCTGGGGACCTCATCAGTGTCTGGTCTGGTGAAGTCTCAGTAGAGCAGGGGTCATCCGATGGGGTTACCTGAGGCTTTTATGGTGATATTCCATTCTAGGACTCCTTCTGGAAGGCAGTCTTCTATGCTAGCAGACAGCTGTTCCTACTCTGATGCCAACATACAGGCCTCCATTTTTTTCTGCATCAAGCAAAAAATTAGGCTTGTTTACTACTATTACTACTAAGACGACTGCTAAAAGGGCATTTGTAATGTAAACCTTTGCGTGTTATCTTACACCAGCAGTTGAAAACATTTTCAAGTCTGCAGAAGGCAAGCCATGGAAAACGGAGAAGGCTTCCTTTGGAATCATTCACTAGCAAACATAAAAAAAAAATATTGAGACATACGTGTAACACAAAAGGTTTCTCAAATGGATACTTAGTTTTCAAAGATTCTGTAGACCGAAGTTTTGAGACTGGGACCAGAGGGCGTGACTGTAAGCTTTCTCGCTGAAACAGAACATACACCTTCAGAAAAACACCCCCCCCAAAACAAAAACTGAAGATGGTGTGGACTAACTGTCCTTTTTATGCAGGATGTAGGCATGCACCCCTACATAATGGAGTACCATTATTAGTTAGAATGCATGTAGTGCTCTGGGACAGCCAGGTAGATGTCCACCTGCAGACAATTCCCATTATGTCATGAATATTACTTCAACAGTCTTCCATACAAAGGACCTCTAGAATTGGGTAATTCTACAGTTACCAATGAGAGAAGAAAAAATGCAACTTTCACATGTTAATATTAATGGTTACCCAAACCATTCCTTTATATTTAAAGGTATTGATTTAGTATTGGATGATTACAGAGGAGGCCCTACACATTTATTATTGGAAAAACTTGAATTGATTTGGCAGCTACGTCTGAATTCTTACCATTTTCCAGGCTTAAATGATATGCTATCTTTAGCCTGTATTTTAAAATTGAAGAGTTTGGGTAGATAATAATAATTTCTAAAAAATTTTTTAATAATTTTTATATTGTAGATGACATGATGGTTTGTTACGTTGTTGTACACCCAGTTAAAAACATAAGTAGAGATTAAATTAATGTATTTTATGTAGATTCATTATACTCTGTTTTGAGGGGTTTATATATATGTATATATATTTTTTTTGCTGGTATAAAAATATAAATATATACATGAGGGCGCTATAACTAATGAACTTGATTTTTTCAAACTGTGATCACATGACAGCTAGGTTATTTATTGCCCCATCTGGTTTAACAGCTTGTTGCATGTTAATGCGAGTCTGAAGAAGTTCTGTTGTTTACAGAACGAAAAGTGGATTTTTACTTGCTGCTTAAGTGGATTTTTACTTGCTGCTTTGGTTTGAATAAACACGCTTTTTAATTGCCCTGGACTGAGTGGCTAAAATATTTTTGGAGTCTGTAGATTCAGCATTTTCGGGTTCCAGCCAGGTAGATGTCCACCTGCCGACAATTCCCATTATGTCATGAATATTACTTCAACAGTCTTCCATACAAAGGACCTCTAGAATTGGGTAATTCCACAGTTACCAATGAGAGAAGAAAAAATGCAACTTTCACATGTGTACTGATTTGGAAATGCAGTTACTGAATAATTTCAAAATTTAAAGGATGGCCTGAGCAAAACTTCACCAGTACAGAAGGAAATTTAAGACTCATTTTTCTTACAATGAAGAAATAAAAATGTATTCAGAGTTTAATGTTCAAAGCCATCAAACATTATTTCACAATCACCTTGGATCAATCAATTGGAACTACATGTCAGCCCACCTCACAACCTACTGCTGAATTGTTCACAACCCAACACAAGAATTTTCAATAAATGTATTAATAAATTCATCTTTGCAAAGCATAAATATTATGTTATGTTCTGCAGTAACATGAATGGTGGTGTAACTAACAAATTATTAAAAAATACAAAGCCTTCCGGTTTTACCCAATTGAATTAAACAAAGCCAAGATGGTTAACTCTATCAAAATAATAAAAACAAACAATCAAACGATGCAAAGCTTCATTTGAGGTAAAGCATTCCATTAAGATGGGTGACAAAATAAAGCCCTCTAATTAACGTGAAAAAGAATGGAAGAAACACAATGGTGCTGGAACACAATGGCATCACCATAACACAATCAAACAATATCAGCTAGAGCACTAGCATACAGATTTTGAACACATTTCAAGTCACAAAGAAGTACCCTATCCATTCTTAACATAACTCCTCCAAAAATTGCAACTTAAGTGATCACCTCTGTCCTGAGTAAGATAAGAAGCACTGTTTCCACTGTTCCAAATAAGATGCCAGGAAGCCCAATTTGTGCAATCAAACAAAAAAAATGTTTACACACCCTTATGCACATTCTTAACAGAGCACTAAAACTGGCTGCTATGTTTGAGACACCTGGAAGCTATTATGGTCTCAGTCTACAAACACAGCCCTTGCACTTATCCCAATAATTTCACACTGATGAACTTCACAAGCATATCATCCAAGGTGATGGAGAGAATCACCATGGAATTTATTCAGACAAGCACAGGGAAACCTTCCTTCTCCCTGCACTAACACAGTACGTAATATTTGTTAAAGGAAGAGTTTCTGTTTAACCTCATATTTTTGACAATGCGTTTGCTGCCCTGGATGAAGGTTTAACTGTCTATAAAGCATATCTGAATCTGGCTAAGGCAGTTGAGAGTATACACTATGATGGAATGAGGATCTAAAGATAAATGAAACCATAACAGCTTGACTCCACAGTCAGTTACATGGTTGTAGAAAAGAACAAAATGACCCCAATGCTCACCATCTCTGGCATCCTCTGCACAGATGTTACCACTGACTTCACTGCTTTGCTCCCAAGTATGTGGACAGCTGCAAATGCTTGACAGCAATCTTTAACTCAACTGACGCCACTTACCTTTAACACATGAATGCTGCAGTAAAAATTACTTTGCCTGCAATGCTAAAATAACTAAATAAATAAAAATTAGCAGCCTGACATTTGGCAAAAAAAAAAAAAAAAAAACAGAGAAAACAAAAGATTTATACAGTATTATGGGTAATAACTAAATGTTGATAAAATAGTAAAAGATCTTGGGAGTTCTTGTAGGTGACAAACTTTTGTTTGATGCACATTCAACCTCTGTCTGCAAAGCATGCGATTTGTCCCGATTTGTCCACATAATCCTTTGTGGGACTGAGGGCTGTGTCAGACAGGTAACATCCTTTTATGTAGTTCTTACTAGACCAGTTATAGAATAATGCACTCTGTTCTGTAACCTACTCACACACTATCTGGTGCAATAGGAGAGCATACAAAGATTGCTCTCAAACAGAACTGAAGGGCTGAAAGACTTGTGTTAAAGTAAATGACTACTGCAAAAAAATTCAACCTCTCTTCTCTGTAACTTATCATTTGAGAGGGACATGTAAGTGACAAACAATGCAATAAACGACCCCTTACCTCATTCCTTCCAACATTCTGATTAGAAACCCCCAATCACAATCTTTGTCAAAATGTATATCTTCTGTCTCGGTACTGTGAAGCGGAACATCTATCTACACCTTACTATTTGTTTCCTCTACATGCTTTTTCTCCCCTTGTGCCGGCTGATCACAAAGTCATCGTTAACCATTCATACCCCCTGCCGCCAGCACAGTGACAGCTCCAGTGCACATTAGCTCCTCAACAGGGCAAGAGTCACTGGAGGCAATTCTCTTTCCAACTGTGCAAGAGCAGTCCATGATGACGCTGTCAACTAGGCAGCCATGAGGGGATTTTTTAGCTCCAAGTCTCTAACTTCACTCCCTGGTGGTGGGGTACACACTTGCAATACCACAAGGGCTACCAACATTGCCCAAACAGGAGCATACATGCTTCAAAATGCACCATGCAACTACTACTGAAATCCTAGCTTGGGTAGCAACACCTAACCCTCCCTAGCTGTCAGAACTGTCCTTCACCTACACCCAGGATGGTAGATTTAGTGGTGGAAGGAGCCACCCCCCCCCCACACACACACAGGTGCACATACAAAAGTCCATGCCTCTCCTACTCCTCAAACTTGGCTGTTCCAATGTCTGAGGGGCTAAGTGAACTCGGGACATCTGGGCTGTAATCAGATATACAGAGCTAGATACCTGGAACTGTACTATAAATTCTAAAATTCTATTCTCTGAATATCTACAGTTGATCTACTGTACATGTTGGGAAAGTTCCTCCCTGGATCGTACTAGTAAGGGTTACTAAATTAATGGGTTTTACACACAAAACATCATGGAATGAATATATGGACACATGAATGACTAAATACTCGAGATGCCAATTGCAAGTGTTATACACTCTGTCTAGTTGCTTACTTTTTCATGGATAAAGGCACATGTTCTGTGAGTCTTCCTGGGGTTGGAAGAAAGTAACACTCCAACAATGGTAATTCCAAAGACATTTGAACTGTTGAGAGTACAGTGTGTAGTAGCAAAAAAGAATAATGAAAATTTCATTACCTACATAAAGATTGCTTTTGTATTCAACATTGTGACACCTCACTGCCATGTCTTGAGCTTCCAAAAGAACCTAAAATTTGAAGGAAAAAGAAAATGGGTCAGCTATGAAAGGCAAAGGAGAGATCACACTGCTAAAACAGCTGTATGGAGTGGATCAATGTCTTTCAATAAATTAATCTGCAAAGCATTCGCCTTACCTTTTCAAGTGAAACTCCTTGGGAAAAACATAACCACTGGAAACCACTTTCATCACCCTGGGGTACCACAAGTCAGGAGCAAGTGCAGTTTTATCCTCCATGTCATAAGGTCAAATCTTTTTTTTTTTACATGCAATCTTAATTGCTTTTTATTTTACATGCTATCTTAATTGCTGACTCAATCCATCCCTGCCATTATATTTGTGATGAAATAACATGCAGTTAATTCAAAGCACATACTGGTTGACCTCTTGGAGGGTGAGATGAGGATCCTGCTTAAAGACTTTAAGTAACATTTGAAAAGCAAAAATGTATTTATTTTACATTTGTTGACTGGGCTACTCCAACTGGATATATGTCCATTTTCAGTACAGGCCGGGGAGAAAAGCTCCACAAATCACAGTATTATTTATATTATGAGACATTTTACAGATGCAGGTACATTACAGATATTAGCAATTCTTTACATTTCCTTACATTTCTGCTTACAGAATCATAGTACATATGTATGGATAGTCATAAAAAGATATTTCTAATATTATTAGATTAATATATAAAAACACACTCTCTTTATAGTTAACAAAAAGTAACTAGTTTATACAGGTATAGTGATTAGTACCCAGAGGTAAGTGAGGTAGTTAGTCAGGGTTAGCACAAGGGCATAACCAATGTGATTTAAGGTATAGTTTCAGTTTGTTTTTAAACAGTGTTATTGAAGAAAGAGAGGTTAGGTCAGTGGGGAGTGAGTTCCAGGTTTTACCCACGGTACTACAGAACACAGTCACCAGCCATATTGTTAGTTTTACCTATTTGTACAAGTAGTTTATTTGATGAGCGTAGGGTCTTAAGGTTATTGTAGGGGGTGATAAGGTTTGTAAATATTGATGTGAGGAGAGGAATACAGAGACCCGAATTCAAAAAAAATTACCAGAAGGTGTACACACTGTGTACACCTCATCGTAACCTTTTCTCATTCACAGACAGCCTGCCCTGGTGCTTTTGCATGAAGAATGCAGCACTGCAGTCAGCTGTCTCCTGGCTATGGTACATGCTTACAAGGCAGTCCAGGGGAGAGGCATATGCTGGATTAGCTAAATTAATTTCCCTGAAACTGCATACAGTATGGTATTTATGCAGCACAGCAATACAGAGAACCACTCAGCTGCATAAATCATCATGGCTGCTCGCAGTACAGAACATGGTCAAAAGGCAGTGTTCATCTATTGCAGTAGAGATAATTGCTACTGTGTTTGAGTGTGCATATTTGTGGGGTGCATGTATGAGTGTATATGCATGTGTGTGACATGAATGTATGTATGTATGTATGTGTGCATTCTCTGTGCGTGAGTCCATGAGTGTCATCAGGTGAGGTGTGTGTGTGTGTGTGTGTGTGTGTGTGTGTGTGTGTGTGTGTGTGTGTAATGAATATATGCGTGGGTGGGGTAAAAGGGCCGTGGTGGCCGACATACTTCCAAACACCCCTAAATAAATAAGCAAAGCATGCAACATTGGGCGGGGGGGGGGGGTCACGAGCCACCAGGGAAATCTCTGAAGACATGGGTGTGACCAGTACTACTTTATGGTATATAAATCTGGGCAGTAAAGGCACAGCAACAGAGGAAGCCAGAGGTAATGAAGATGAAGTGCCTGAAATGCATGGTAAGTGGGAAAGACGAAGAAGTGAGGACATAACAGCAGAAGCCAAAGTAGCTCCAACTGCAGAAAAGGTCAAAGAGAACAGATTACAGTGGTTTGGGAGGGTGGCCTAATGGTTAAGGTGTTTGCCTTGCAAGCACAAGGTGCAGGGCTCAAGTCTCACAAGGGATAATTGGCTAGGCCTAAAATGGCTCGCAAGGGCAGTTAGCTTAGTACTAATCTATGAACCTATGTGCATAAAGGCAGTAGACAATATGGTGAAGATGATTTGGGACAAACAGGAAGAAGGCAAAAGGAAACAAGGACATCCAGCAAAGAGGTGGACAGACTGGGGGAGAGAAGATCTGCACTCACAATAGTTGACAGTGATTCAGAGACATGCAAATTAGCCAATAATGCGGTCTTTGTTCAACATGGCTAATGTGTCTCGGAATCGCTATTCTTTGCATTGTGGAAACAGAACCTTTTTCTGCAGCCTTTACTCCAACCACTGATTCTTTCTGGATCCCTGGGAAACATATGCTTATTATCACATTCTGGAATTTAAAGTCTTGATAGAAGGTTGGACGAGAGGTAAATGCAGCCTTTTTTTTTATAAATTACTACTTTTTAAAGAATTTTACTTTTTGTGTTTGGTGACAGTGAGATTATAAACGACTATTTGATTAGCTATAGGTAACGACCATTGCACCAAATTTTACTGATAATGGCTACATTCTCTTCAAGCTGTATGTTGACTTTGTGCAAGCCATTTGGAGAAGCAATCAGCTTGCTTCAATACCGGGTAGGTTTTCCTGCTGGCTCAGTTGAAACAGCGGTCTGTTTCACACAAAGACGTGGCTCCAGTCAAGACATTGCATGTAACTGGCATAATGGTTAAGGTGTTTACCTTACAAACACAAGGTGCACGGTTTGATTCTCTCAAGGGGTAATTGGCTAGGCTTAAAATGGCCTACAAGGGCAGTTAGCCTAGAACTAATATATGAACAAGCCTGCTGAAGGATGTTACAGGTTAGTTTACATTTTTTGTTTTAATGAAATTATGCAAATTCTCTTTAATTATGTATGCTAACTCTTGAATTTGGAATATATGTTGTAGGAATGAGTAAGTATGAATGATGTATTCAGTGTATTTTTGTGCCAAGCTTTGTGGATAAGTAATAGGTTCATAAGTTTATACCACGGTCTTTACAAGCCTAGCTGTGTAACCCAAACCAGTTTTGTCCTTGAGTTTCTTGTACACATTTATGGTGTGGTATTTTAGTAAAGAAACAGTTAAAGGGTGTGTGGGGGACATGTTATTTGGGGATTAATTTACTACTGTTGACCTCTGTCTGAGACATGAGGGCCAGACTGGGATGGTGCATTTATGACTTCCCATGCAATAATCAAAGTTTCTTTTGAAAAGGATCAAGGGATGAACTTTGCTTCACACAGACATGGTGCTTATTCCATAGCATGGAGAGCCTTTGAGATAACATAACAGTCTCTCCAGGATGTTCTACTTATGTCACAGGCAAAGTTCATGTCTTTCTATATAGTGTTTCTGGTGCTGTTCGTTTTGCAAATGTGCAAGAAATCCATCACAGCTGGATCTGAGGATTCCTTGTATGCTAAGCATAGATAGGCTGTCAGTAACCTATAGGAAACCAGGTACAGATATAGGGCCTTAAGGTGATCTGTGTAGGACAGGGTATTTATACCCTGGACTTTCCTGGAGAGGTACCTTTGAGGGCATTCCAACTGCTGCAAGTACCTGGCTGGGTACATGCCAAAGGGGGGGCAATGGTTATAGGAGAGCTGAGTGTGTATAGTGGTACTATAACCTTCGTGGACTTGGAAGCAATACCTTTGCTTATGAGTTGGCTGACATACAATGACTTTCTTATATCTTAGCTACATGTTGGTCAAAGGCCAGATTACTGTCTGTATAGGTTTATGGTTTGTAAACAAAGAATAAGTTGCTGGATTGGGCTTGGAAAGTGCTGGCCTTTTTTATTTTCTGTCTAAATATGTTCCAAAATCCCTAACTATTGGGTCACCTCTTAGGGGTGTATTATCTATGGAGTAATTGGCTTGGGCAAACAATTTCACAAAGACACTATAATGCATTTCTTCATGTTGACTTTTAATCCATGGCTTTGGCACTAGTTTGTCATTACCTCTAGCTTTACTGACAGTATCTACAAGGGTTAGAAGTACAGTGTTACTACCGTGGGAGGTATGGAAGCAGTGTTGTGTGAGGAATATGAGTTTTTCCTGCAGGAGAAAGTTAACGATTGTTAAGTACATTTTCAAGTATTTCAGAGAGGGTACGTTCAGCAAAAAGATTAAGTTCTTCACCTCACAGACACAAAATAGAGGGTTCGATTCCAACCTCAGGTTATTGGTTAAGCTTAAATGGACCTTCAGGACAATTAACCGACTATTCTCCCATGAACCTAAGATTACTATAGGTCTGAAGTTAGTTATGTCTGTTAAATTTCCTCCTGTATGTATAAAAATGATGTGTGATTTTTTTTCCCCAGAGTGAACATGTGTTTCCTGGACCAACCTATTTATAAGGCTTGGGAAAGGATTGACAATGTCATTGGCTATTTTAAGGTACTTGCTTGAAAGGTCATCAGCTGAAGCTGAGCATGATTTGAGTTTAAGAATTGTTTTCTATAGAATGAGGGCACAGGTTTGACGATAAAAGTGGACACAGTGATATGAGGCTGCTGGAGAGGGGAGGGATTAGTTGTGGGAATCCTTGGTTACGGACACTCACTGTACTATCCATGAAATAAGAGTTGAACTCTATTGCAGTTTTGAGTGCTGAGTTATTGGGAAAGGAATTAGGGTTGAATTTTTGGCCAGGATGTAAGATTACTTTAACGGCTGACCAGAATATTTTAGGGTTGTGTTAACTATTGTTCTGAATGTTGTCATAGTATAGCTTTTTGTATTCATTTTTTTTTTTTTTTTTTTTGCGGATTAGTATGGCTGTGGAGTACTCTCAAGTTTTTGAGATATGATATTTTATATTTCTGCCATTTTTTTTTCTTTATCCTGCATTGGATAGCCAAATTGTATTATTTGTTTTAGTTTTTTCCTTCTAGGAGATGCAAGGCTATTTAGGAAAACTGAGCAACAGCAACAAATCACTGGTTACACACGGCAGAAATAAAACTCATTTAATAAAAAAAGTTAGCGCTTTCACGGACATGTTCCGCTTCATCAGACTTTTTTATTAAACGAGTTTTATTTCTGCCATGTGTAACCAGTGATTTATTGCTGTTGCTCAATTTATTTTTGTTACATTGGTTACTTTATTTGTTTGGGTGCTTTTGTGTTTTTTCTATTTAGGAAAACTACATTGAATTTGCTTACAGCATCATCTAAGGGGAGGATTTTTTAGGATATTCCAGTTAATAGATGATAGGGTATTACTGGGCATGTCTGAGTTAAACTTGGACAGGCTGCATGTTGTTTTGTAAACATACCATTTAGATGGACCTGTGAGATGTTTGGTATAATTTCTGCAAGTTTTCTGGGTTTCTAATATTATTATGGGAATTAACCCCATTCCTAAATCAGGGCATCACTGAAGTTCATGAAATTAGTAGTGTTTCAATCTTTGATGTTAAAAGTTCTCTTCGCAGCACCTGTAATGGGCCCAGAATTGACACCTGTGGTTCATAGGGAATTACTTGCATTATTAGCCTAGCTAAATATGACCATAGATTCTTTTTTTTTTTTAGATCTACTACTACTACCACTACCACCACCACCCACCACTGCTACTACTACTATTGTAACTGTCTGGGTATCTTTCATCCACATTGCTCTCCTTTCTGCCTGCAAATCTTGATATTTTATGACTATGTTTCACTGTATGTGAGACACTGTAATCAGAATGTATGGTAATGTTGTTGTGTTTATACAATCCTCAGTGGAAAAATCTTACCACATTATTGTGCACTTCAGTGCACAATAATGTGGTAAGCAGTATACTAGCATCCTATGTGGTGAGCAGTATCCTACCATCAACCAGATTGATACCGCAGTACAAACAAAAAAATGACTGACTTCAGCAATTGTCAAAGTTTCTGTTGTCATTCTAAGGGGATCCAGTATCTGTCTACTTGGGATGACACTGATTGACAGATCTCGATGCTTTGCCAGAGATGGCCTGCATCTGTCTCCCCCGGGTTTCCGGGTACTGGCTAAGGCTCTTGCCACCCCTACAGTGCCTTTTTTAGGCAGTGTTCCAAAGACCAAATTACCACCGTAGCAGCTATAAATAAATGCAATCTGAGGGTCATGCTGCTCAATGCTAGAAGCCTAAATCTCAACATGCACCCGCTCGAAGCACTCCTCAAAATGGAGAACATCGACATTTGTGCTGTAACTGAGACCTGGTTTAAAGTGGCAGGAAGCGCCCCTGCACTACCAGGCTATAACTCATTCCACACCTTTCGGCCCTGAAACATGGACCGAAGCTCCAAAGGCGGTGGTGTCTCCATATTCATAAAAGATATGCACACCTCCAGACTAATAAGCCCAGTATAATGCATCTGAGATATTTCAGGTACAACTAACATTGGGTAAGATGGCGATCCAGGTCATAGCTGCTATAGGTCCCCAACCACGTCCCTAGACTCTCACTCCATGTTCCTAAGCACCCTGGAATCTATCAAGGTCCAACCCAACACTCTCTTACTAGAAGACTTCAACTACCACTCCATCAAATGGGAAAACTACTCAATCACCAATACATTGGCCCAATGCTTCCTGGAATATATCAATTCCAATGCCCTGGACCAGATCATTCTGACCCCCACTAGAGGAAGCAACATCCTTGACCTAGTTATTACTAACATGGGCGACCATTGCACTACACCAATAGTCAATCCCTCCCTGGTTAGATCAGACCATAAACTAATCACCATGAAAATCCACATCTTACCCACACCCCCTGAAAAGGTTACCACCTTGAAAAACTTCTCCAAAGCTGACTTTGGAGTCCTAAAAACAGAGGTGGCTAACTTCATGGCACCCATGCCAATGGAAAATAGCTGCATGACCGCCGAATAATACACCAATGCACTGTATGAACATGTACGCAAATGCATGAAACTTCTCCTCCAAAAAAAGGAAGCCAATCTGGTGGTCCCCTGCCATTAATAAACTCTACAACAGAAAGGAGAAACTGTTGCAGAAAATGGTGAAGTCCCAAGACTGGAAAAACTCCCTTATTAGCCTCAACAAAAAATTGAGATCCCTCATCAAATCCTCTAAAGCCAGCTATGAAGGCAGACACCAAAAACAATCACAAAGCCTTTTACAGCTATATCAAGAACCTCCACGGCAATACCCAGATTTGCTCTGAGATACTGCACAATGGTATCCTCCTATACTCAGCCAACAGATATTGCCAACATACTGGCTGACATATTCAGTGCCAACTTTACCCCCTCAGCCCCCTAAAGGACCAATCACAACACCGGAAGAATGCCAGGCACCCAGAATTACTGCAGCACAGTTTAAACCTGCTTTGTCCAAGGCCAAGAACACAGCTTCCATGGGACCTGATAATATCCCTGGCTGTGTTCTACATTAACTACAAAGTGAACTGGCACCACATCTGTGTGCTCTGTTCAGTTACAGCCTTACCTCAGGCTCTGTCCCTACCGAATGGCGCACTGCTACAGTCATCCTTCTCCATAAAGGGGGAGCGACTACAGACCCTGGGAATTATCGCCCCATTAGCCTGATGAGTCTGATATGTAAAGCTATGGAGTGCATCATCATTGACCTGATTAAAAAAGATATAGAAAATCTCCAAACTCTAGACCCCATGCAATTTGGCTTTGTGAAAGGGAACTCATGCCTGCATAACCTGGTTGACCTCTTTGAGTCAGTCACCTGGGCTGTGGATGAAGGTAAGGCAGTGCATACACCCTACCTCAAGCTGGCCAAGGCCTTTGATACCATTCCTCACTCGGGAATTATTGATAAACTCACCAAACTAGGCATCAATCCCTATATCACTAGGTGGGTTGCAAACTGAGTCACAGATAGAACACACAGTGGATTCCAAGTCAGACTGCCGACCAGTCACTAGTGTAGTTCCCACAGGGATCGGTCCTGGGTCCTCTCCTATTCGGCATCTACTTCTCAGAAGTGCAGGCCAACACAAAAGGACTCTGGCTGACCACGTCAGACAACTGCAAGCTGGGAACCATTACTAACTCCCCAAGTGATGCAGACATCCCACAGAAAGGCCTCAATGAGACCAATGACTGGTGTCGAAACCATGGCCTTAAGCGTAACACCAAAAAATGCGTAGTCATCCCTTTTGCTAAAAACTCACTTCTCACTAATTACCACATCAATGGAAGCCCACTGAAGACTGAAGGTGTTATAAGAGATCTGGGGATGCAGGTTGACAGCAACTTCTCCTTCGACCACCACATTGCTACTGTGCTCAGAAAGTCCTTCTATGTGGCACATCTCATTACCAAGGGTTGTGCATCTAGGAAGAAAGAGGTCATCGTCTCTCTCTGCTCTTCCCTCATTAGACCAATTATGGAGTATAATGCCCCATTTGGCATGTACCTCACTAGACACTTATAACGGCTGGAGAGGACACAGAAGTATCTCACGAACAGGATCATAGGCATTAAACACATACTACATGGACAGACTCAAAATACTACAGCTATTCTCGGTCTCATACCACCTACTTAGAGGTGATCTCTGCTCGACTTACAAAGCCATGTCTGACCCAGCTCTGTTAGAAAATGCTACATCTAAAGAAATCCCAATCCCTCTGCACCACATGCTCCAGAGACCTCAACCTCATTACCACAATCAACAGAACATGCTGGAGGGACAGGTTCCTCACCCAGGAACTACCCATGCTCTGGAATAGACTACCCATACATGTCAAGCAGAGCATCTTGCTGACCCTCTTCAAGAGAAATCTTGATGAGTGAATGGGTAATAGAAAGTTCACCCCGGGGATCACTCCAGTGGCTCTGCTTGATAGAAAAACTGGGAACTAACATCAAGCGGTAGGATGCCAGTGCACTTGTATGGGCTAGGCTGTAAAGGCTCCAGGGCCATAAGCCTAGTACACTCCTATGAACTTATGAAATCCAATCTTAATACTTCTTTAACCAAAAATAACTACCACCACCACATTCTGTTTTCATTCCTTTCTACTAACTTCTCTTCCTTACTCTGCTTTGCTTACAACATATTTTCTTATTCTAATTTAACCATTTTATGTCTGCAATATTTTATTTATATAATGTTGTTAAAGCTGACTCATCACTGTAACCTTTCCAAACATTTAATAAATAAATAAAAGACAGAACTGCCCAGATATTTCTGAGCAATGACATGATTACTTGTATTAAATTTCCATTTTTAAAATTAACCATGTGGCTCATTTTGCTCTCTACAACTCGACTTATAAATCTTTTCAACCCCTCCCTAATCTTGTAAAGCTATATCCTTTGGAATCTCTAATCATGATTAATAAATTGTCCTTTAATGGATAAGATGAGCAACACATCAAGAAATTTAATGTGGCTACAGTTAACCATCCCAGTTACTTCCTAAAACATGATCACATATCTCCGTAACACCTATACAGTTCAGCTTTTGCCTCTTCAATTTCGAATGCTCTATCCAGAGGAATCAGGCTACAATCTAAACATTTAAAGACACAGCAACTGTCTGCTACTTCTGCTATAAAGTGATCCTTTCTATTTTGCAGACATATTGCGTCCCATAAAACAACAGTACAGGTACACTGAACAGATTAAACTTTATTCCTGAGACAGTGCATTGTGATTTAGACAAATGATTTTTGTAAGTTTGAAATGGGACTTTCCGCAACATCAAAACCTAATCCAATTTAACCAGCTCCATGGTACAGAAGGATAAAGCCCCAACTACTGAAAAGGCTACTAGTGGCTCAGGTGTCTATAAGGAGCTGGCACTGGAGAAGGATGGCAGTGAAAGGCCGCTGCTGGCTCGCCTGTCTTGAGGGAAGTAGGCATCTTTAGCTCACCACTTGGATGCTACCTAAAGAGTGGAGCTTGTGCTGCCATACTGTAGATGCATGGATCAGAGCATTCAGCATACTCTTCAAGGCTGTAGTGCTTAATGCAACTTGGAGAACAACCAATCAACAGGGGCATTCCATCAGAAATGGGTAAGCTGCCCTCCAGGAACTGCAGACTGGCTCAATTCCTACCACCTGACTATTGCTGCTGACAGATAGGACTTCCCAATCAGGAATAAATAAGACAAAAGACTCCCCCTTCCATGCATATCAAATGGACCAACTGGGTGCAAGTAGAGGAAGCAAAGGTCAAGTCTTACACGGATGCAAAAATCAACTCTCACCTATATTCTGGCTACATATCATTAACTAAAAACGGGTTTTGATTTATCAATAAATCCTTAAACTTTAAACCTTGCTCTATGCCTTGGTGAATACGACATAACACATTCTTAAATGCATATACACCACTACTCCAAGTTTCTTGAAATAATGTAGCTGCTTTTTCATCTCTGCTGGGGTCAGCAGACTCCAGAAAGAAAACAAGGGGCATCCAGAGATGGTGAAGTATTAAACACACACTCCTAGGAGCTCTCAGTTATACATGGATTTGAAGTTAAATTTTGCAGTGAATTGGTAAAATCAGTGCTGTAGCTGTGAACAGAAAATGTCTGTGGTATAGCATCAAGGATAAAACTGGATAAGTGATCCAAAAATACAGTTGGTAAGTAGCTATGTTCACTAAAATGAGCAAAACATGGGTGAAGGGGTGTGCTGGCAAAATGGTTAAGGTCTTCACCTCATATGTATATACTAGGCTAATGACTACTAGGGCTCTTAAAAGCCTAGCCGTGTAACCCAAAATGCGACTCACAAAGTTGATTTGTATTTGATTTACAGCGGGTGATTTAATTTCCAGTTACTCATCCACTGGTCCAAGTTGCAATTAAATGGGGATAGGGAGGAACTCCGTTTCAGATGAATGGGAAGCCTGTTCCAGAGAATGGGAATTCTCCAAAAAAAACATATTTGTCTCTTCAACATGTCTTAATGTTGCAAGCAAAATGTATTTTTTTTTTTTTTTACTCTAGTAGTTCTGATGCTGTTTGTTTGTGGATATGCGAAAGTGTTATCAAAACAGGGCTCAGGGCTGTCTCGTATACCAGGCAAAGATCACCTCTCAGAAGTCTGTATGATACAGAGTAAAGAGATAAGACTTTGAGGCAATCAGCATAGGACATTGTGTTTACTCCTTGTGCTCTTTTTGTAAGGAACCTTTGTGTATGTTTCAGTTGCTGCATGAGTCTGGCCAGGTACATACCGAAGGAGCCATTATACTCTATGATGGGCGTAATGAAGGCAACATACAGGGATATGATGACTTCTTTGGACCTAGATGCCATACCTTTGCTGATAAGTTTAGCAACATAGAAAAGATTTTCTTACTATCTTGGATACATGTTGGTCAAAGGCTATGTTACTATTTACACAAGTTCCCAGAGTCCTGACCTGTGAATCAACTTTTAAGGGTGTTTTATTGATGACATAGTTACCCAGAGTGGCAGACTTCCCAAAAGGTACTACAATGAATTTCGTGGTATTCAGTTTTAAGCCATGGCTTTGGCATTACACATTTGTCTGTAATTAGACCTTCCTGCAGGGTGTTCACATTTTGAGGGGATTCAATGACTGCTTCCAGTTTGCAATTGTCTGTAAATTTGGTTAGCCAGAGGCCTTTGACATTGGTTCTTTATGTTTGGTGACAATGCCCAAGTGGAGTACTGTATCAAATGCCTTAGCCAGATCTAGGTAGGCAGTATGCTCGGTTTTCCCCTCATTCGTTGCCTTAGTGACCTTTTCAAAGAAGTATACCAAATTCAGTAAGCATGACATTCCTTTGGCACAACCAAACTGGGATGGCTCAAGTGTCTGGTGGTCACCTATGCCCATGCTGATGATTTCCATGATAATTCTTTCCATGGCTTTGCAAATAAGACTAGTCAGACTAATGGGTCTGTAGATTACAGGATATGTTGAAGGTCTTCCCTTATGAATGGCTATAACTGTCGCAGTCTTCCACTCAGGTGACAAAGTCCGTTTCAAGACTACTAAATAAAGACTCTAGTAGCCCTGAAGTGTCTTATTTTAGACTATTCAGGAGGCATCCTGGGATGTTATCTGGGCCCATTGAGGCCAGTTTCTTGGCTTTAATGAGTGCAGCCAATACATGCTCCCTAGTTATAGTTGGAGAGGTTATACTTAAGGGTATTATTGGAGGAATGGCTCTGGGTGGGGGGTGGGTGGGGTAAAGCTGGAATTGAATTTGTCAATGAAGAGGTTTGCTACATAATCAGGCTTGGTGAATATGACACCATTAACCACCAGTTCAACACATTGCTGTGTGCTGCCCTTGAGGTTTCTGGCATAGCTGTAGAAGAACTTATGGTTATCTCTCACCTGGGAGGATATCTTAACCTTAAAGTTAGCTTTGTTTGACCTAATTAGTTCACTTAGTTGCCTATTTACTTTGATGAAGAGAGGTTTTATCTTTATGGGAATCACCATTGCTCTTTTTGCCATAAGTTTTTCTCCTTTTGTTGTATATCTTGTTTAGTTTGGGATGCCACTAGGGCAGTTTATTTCTGGGGCTAGTTCTGGGCTTACTTCTGGTAGGTACATCAGCCACTGTTCAGCCACTAACATGGTTGTACAGAGTTTCTGAGAACAATTCAGCATAGGCTGGTATGTTATCAGGGTTTGGAAGGGCAGTGAATTCTGACAAACCATTTAATAACAGGTAATGTGTCTTGGAATAGTTCCTTACTGTTACTGGTTTTAATGGGATTACAGAGTCGATTCTAATTTCAAAGGAGACAGCTTTATGGTTGAATCTTATCAGGGAGGATGAGACAAGGAGGGGCGCAGTGTTCTCCCATATTTGTGAGCATGAGGTCCAGTATGCTGGAGCCTGTAGTGGGTGTATTCACTATTTGGTCAAGTGTGTTTGTATTAACTAAGTCCAGGAATCTCTGTGCCTGTAGATTTAAAGCCATGTAGGATTCCCAATCTACAGAGGGTTAATTAAAGTCTCCCGTGAGTAAGGTATTAGGTAAGATGGCAAGCATCTCCAGTAGGTCCAAGTATGCACTGTAAGCTTCTTGGGACATGGAGGGGGACCTACAGCTGGCTAGGATACGGTACAGGATTTGTCTATGATGATGTGCAAATGGAGGAACTCCAGCATGTCATCCTATTTGACCACGCTAGAGGCATGGTTGTTATTGATGTATATTGAGACACCTTCACCTTTAGGCCTCGTCTTTGCAGCTGTTGGTCTAAATGTGTGGAAGGCACTGAAACCTCTGGGTAGCCTGTGACACTTTAAACCATGTTTCAGTAATTGCACTGATATCTATATTCTTGAGTATGAGAAGGGCTTGGAGGGAGTGTCGTTTTTTTTTTTTAGGCTCCTGGCATCAAGCAGTAACACCTTGAGATTCTGTTGAGTTGATTTTGCTATGTCAGTAGGCTTGTCAAGTTGGCATTACCTAAAAAGGGCACTATGGGGTGGACAAAGCCTTAGCAAGTATGCAAATAAAGGGGAAAAGTGCAGACTATCCTTGGCAAAACAACGTGGTCTGTTGACAATGTCCTCCCAAGTTGATAAATACTGGATTCCCTTAGAATGACACCAGAAAGACATCCACTTGTTGAAATCAATCATTTTTTGCTCATATTGTGGAATCATCCTTGGTGATGGTATATGCTGCTCAGTGACAGGCTCATAAAAGCCCGAGACGCAGTCTGAAAGCCCCATAATGTCTCTCTTCATATAGTCCAGGGTGGTATATCTCAAGTCATTTACACCTACATGGATTATGATGGAATCATACTGGTACCTGTGGCGTGATGACTTGAGTGCATGCATGATTTGCCAGATCCTGGCTCCAGATAAGCAACTAATAGTTATCTACTCCTTGCTCAGCCTGGTTACAGAGAGTATTAGTAAATCTTACAATAGAGTCCCCTATGATGAGAATTCTGGAAAGTGTGTTTGCTTGCCTCAGGGGTTTAGTGTTTGGGGCTCCACTGATAGTGGCAGTATGTGTGGTGTTAGGTGTTTTTTCTGAGTGCCTTTGGGTTTGCTGAGGCATAGCTTTGACAATCGCTGGTCTAGGTGATCTTTTTTGTTTTGGAAGATTGCTTTTAAGTACCTCAGCATATGTTAGTGTTATGTGAGGTGGATGTTGTGTGTGTGGTTTTGTAAAACTGATGTGGACTTGCATGCAAGAGTTTAGCTTCTAGTGTCAATGTGCAATTACACTTCTTGCATACGGTGTCTGATTCTTTAAGGATCAAGTGGTTATCAGTAAATATGAGGCAACTGCTACAGTCTCAAGATGCCCATATCCACAAAGCTGGCTACAGAAAAGTTAGAAAATTGCATATCCACAATGTCCAGTCCTGTCAGTGAGTCACAAGGGGGTGGTGTAGAAGGCTACTAACGTGCTTTGTTTGTGCAGACTAATGATGGTGCTTTATTGGGGCAGATTACACTAAACAGTCCTAAATTCTACTAACTTTATTTTTTACAGAATATTGAGTTCTATTAAATCTGAAGATATTGCAACTTGAGGCCAAAATAGCTGTTCTAAGACTGTTGGCATACAAGGTAGTTGCACTATATTGCTGCTTTACAGGTTACAGTTTTGATGGATCATGCTACATAAAAAATGCCTTCTAGGTATTTGTTAGTGTACAAGGCACTGCTAACCCATGCAAACATGCAAAATTTACAGCAGCACAGAACCCCCCCCCCCCCAGAAAACTAAATAATACAGGCCGAGACGTCGTGGTCTGGGCCAAGGCAAGGGAGGCAGTAAGAATGGAAATCCTTATGAGGTATTTGTTTACCACAAGACAAACAATTATTTACTTTTTCAGTAATTTCTGACATCGGCTGAGGCAAGAAAAGGTCCCCAACGGGGTACTTAGCTTTTTTGATAACTTCGGTTTCGAAGAATACAGGAGCTGACCGACCGGCACTTGCGAACTGCTTCTGCTTCGGGCACCGCGCGGCAAGAAAGACTGAAGAAGATGGCGTCAGCTGATGCTTATATACTCCAGCCGCTCTGATGTCGGAGAGAAATGCGACATCAGCCGACGTCGGACCCAGACTTTGGAATCCGGCCAACCGAGGGCTGCCTGAGGCAGGACAACCCATATGTTATGACTGCAGTTGCATTCTTGAAGGACATCTAAATAATGAGCCCTCCGGCCAATAAAATGACTACACTATGAATTCTTTTGTGTATTTACAAACTCAGATAGACCAGGCAAACACCTCCAGCCACAAGACGAACAAACCCAGTCCTCTTAATATAAAACAGTAGCAGAGACCCACAAGTGCAATGCTAACACAAACCACTTAAACGACTAGTTGGAAATCCCTTGCTGAAGGCAATTTCAGGACAGGAACAGTGAGAAGAACAGCATTTTTGGTCACAAAATATTCACTGAAATGCACACATAAAAGCAGGAAACAAAAATGATCACTGAAAATAAGTATGATTTAGCAATCAAAGGTATTTAACTTTGCCTGGACGGCACTTGATACAAGTAAAATACTTCTGGAATGCAGGCTAGGACTACAAGATTTGCTAAGCTCCAGGAAAATGAGCAGGAGACAGTATGTAGTAAAGGAGGTTTATTCAAAAACAACACTGGTTTGCTGGGTGGGCACTCAATACCATGGGTCTATGGAGAACAATGGGTTGGAAGAGTACATAAATAGCTTATACAACTGTCTATAGCAATGAAAAGGGGGGGGGGGGGTTAGGAAAACTGATAATCATAAGGGGTGGAGGCCACAGACACAGCCTTTTGTAAAACAGCAGCAGGAAATGGGTGGGGAGGTTGGGAAATCTTCAAGGAACAAGCAGGCTAGCAATAAAGGCAATATTGGAACTCTCCCTTGAACTTTAGTTTAATGTATTAGTGGGGATGGGGCAGACACAGAATGCTAACAGATAAATGATAAGCAGAATATAAAAAGCACTGAAGCACAAAATGGAGCAGAGACAATTTTTTCACTATTGAACTTCTACTACAGTTTAAGGCACCAGACAATGCAGAAGTTTACCAGAAACACTGTTTATGGAAAAATGCAGTAATAAATTATTAAAGCACAAATATGGCAGTAGTAGTAGTATTGCGTAATTCTGCCACAACTGTGAATTAAACTGCAATACTTTGGCCCAGCAGGGTTTAAAATACAAATGGCTTTTACAAGCAATTCTGCTTGTGAAAATAGGTCCCAGAACAAACTAAAAAATGCACTCTGATGGAACAGATGAGAACAGTACACAAGGCACAGGGTTTGATTCTGACCTTAGATTATTGTCCAGGCTTAAAACAGTCCTTCAACACAGTTAGCCTTGGCTTCAGCTATGAACCTATGAAAATATGGCTAACAGCATTGTGGGTGAAGAACTGGACATAGCCCCAGAAGAGATGTCTAGGACACAGGCCGCTAAGAGTAGGACTTGGTGTCAAGCAAAGACATACAATTGGGGCAAAAGTAAAAACAGACTTGACAATTTTATAGCCCTAATTAAAAGAACAGCTGAGGAGATAACTGAAGCCATAAAATGATTATCACTAGAGAACTTCAAACAAGGTACAGTGGTGTGTAGCCCTAACGAACTGGAAGGAATTGTGAGATGGGTGACATCATAAACTGATCACCACTGAAGAACTTCAAACATGGTATGGTGATTTATGACAGCAACATGTAAACATTTAAAACAGGACCTCAAATGTTGAAAGATTAACTTGTGGAGCATGAAGACACCAGCTCAACAGAAGTACATCTGAATAATTGGAGTTCTTGAGAAGAAGGTAGCCATTGTATGACACATATTCAACCCAAAATAGCTGAGTAGAATGGACTGCATGCAAATCAAATAAGAATGGAGCTGGCATAAAGGGCTTATATACCAGGGAGGAATGTGGCTGGAGGTACAACAGGGCATCTGCTGGTCAAGTCTGAGTTGCATAAGGTGAAAGGCTGAATTTAGACATTACTGTAGCAGCCAAATAGGCTACATCAAACTAAAGACTAAACAGTATTTTATTTCAAAAATAATTGCATTATGCAGAACCAGCTCTGGTGGCATAGGTGGGATATAGCCCGTAATATAGCCCAGACGTCAAGACACTGATTAGCGGCTGCTGTGCCTCAGAGTAAGAAAAGAAAAATGGATGTGCCCATCCTGGGGGCAGAAGCTGTTCACAGACTGCCACAATCCCTCAGAGGGGAATGGTAATGCAGATTTGTGGCAGTCTGGCATGGGTGTTTGGCTCACCAAGCCACAAGTCAGTGGCAGCCTTCAACAACTCTATGAGGAAACGTGCTCCCATGAGGAAGGCAGTGCAGGCCTCTGTGGTGATGCCGAATGCATGTTCTCCTGCCCCCCCAAGGCAGGGTTAGGCCATTACAAGCAACCTCACTGCCAGGAAGCCAGCAAGGGGTACAAAGCACCCATACAGCTGCCTAAATTATTATACTCTCTTGTCAACCTGCACCCATATCCCAGGTGAAATTTCAATGGAAGGTGAAGAATGGGACTTGATGCTCAAAAGGCACAGGGTCACAAACTACAAAAGAAAAATATTTACAGTATGCAGACCAGAAGAAAAAAAAAAGATGAAGTGGTGGCAGTGATGTCAGGTGAAAAAAATGAAACTTCAGAATCTGTATCTAGTTATGCTAAAAGCAATTACTCTATAGGCTATGAAACATGTTCAGGTTCATTAAAAACAGTCAGAAAATACGACCAAAGTTGACAGGAAGGAGGAAGTATTATTGGGGCTTTTGAAGAATGACAGCCTTCCACATCTGATCAAGGTACTGCAGGCATTTACTTACTTATTCACTGACTGGATAGGTGGACTATATCTTTTGATGCTTTTCAGCCCTGACCTAATTTTCCAGGGGAAACAATAATTTGACATAAGTACAATAACACCAACTCAGCATAAGTAGCATTCCAATATCATGGACAACATTAAAAGCATACGGAGTTTACAAAAAGTACAGTTTTGTACCTACCATAAATGTAGATGTCCGATAGGTATGCATCTGCAGTCCTTACATATGGGTTGTCCTGCCTCAGGCAGCCCTTCGGTCGGCCGGATTCCAAAATCTGGGTCCGGCGTCAGCTGACGTCGCCCTTTTCCCTGACATCAGAGCGCCAGGGGTATAAAATCATCAGCCGACGCCATCTTCCTCAGTCTTTCTTGCCCCAGATGCCAGGTGCCCTCTAATGAAGGCTAAATTTGGAGAGATGCAAAAAATTCCAAACATGCACAGTGATCTATATATATATATATATATATATATATATATATATATATATATATATATATATATATATATATATATATATATCTATATATATCTATATATATATCTATATCTATATATATATATATATATATATATATATATATATCTATATCTATATATATATATATATATATATATATATATCTATATCTATATATATATATATATCTATCTATATCTATATATATATATATATCTATATCTATATCTATATATATATATATATATATAACAAATACACCATAATAGATAACCCCAGCTAGCTAGAAAGAGGGAGAACTACTCAAGGAATACCACAGAGGGGTAGGAGGGAGGGAAATCCTGACTGCAGATGCATACCTATCGGACATCTACATTTATGGTAGGTACAAAACTGTACTATGTCCTTCAAGGATGCATCTGCAGTCCTTACATATGGGTAGAGTACCATAGCCAAGCTGGGGGTGGTAGGACCTAAGAAAAGGATGGTGTAGCTAAAATGCCCTGCAGGACTGCAGTAGCAAAGCCTGCTCTGGATCTGGAATATAATGGTAAGTTGTAATGCTTGGAAAATGTATGCACGGAGCTCCATGTAGCAGCTTCTAAGATGTCCTTTGTAGCCACCCCTCTTAAGAAGGCTGTGGAGGTGGCTGTGGCTCTAGTGGAATGAGGTCTTATGTTGGATGGCACAGGTTTGCCATGAAAGGAGTAACAGAATCGAATGCAATTCCCTATCCATTTTGAAACTGTCTGTTTGGAAATTGCTTTTCCTTGTACACCAGCAGCATATGCTACAAAAAGCTGGTCAGTTTTCCTGTAAGTCTTAGTTCTGTCCAAGTAGTAGCGCAACTGTCTGTGAATGTCCAGTGTATGCAGAAGTTTCTCTCCTTTATTTTGTGGATTTGGAAAGAAGGTAGGCAGGTGAATAGCTTGGTTCAGTGAGACCCTGGATACCACCTTTGGCATGAATGAAGGATTGGTTCTCAATGAGACTCTGTCCTGATGAAAAGTAAGAAATGGTTGTACTGCCATGAGGGCCTGCAACTCAGATACTCTTCTTGCTGAGGTTATGGCCAGAAGGAAGGCAGTCTTCCAAGACAGGAACTTAGTTCTGCAGATGCTGCTGGTTCAAAGGGAGGTAGAGTTAATTTTTCCAACATGAAATTAAGATCCCATGTAGGCACTGGTGGTTTCCTTGGAGGGTTGATGTTTTTTATCCCTCTTAGAAACTGCTTTAGCTGAGGATGAGAAAATACAGGTGGATCAGTGTTGTACTCTGCTGAAATGGCTGAAGCATGAATTTTTATGGAAGAGTAAGAGAGGCCATTATGGAGCATTTCTGCCAAGTATTCCAGGATATGTGGAATGCTCATTATTGTCGGATCTTGGCCCTTTGTGGAGTTCCAAGTGCGAAATCTTTTCCATTTTGCTGAATATGCCTTTCTTGTGGAAGGCCGCCGAGCTTCCTTGATGATATCCTTTACCCTTTTGGATAGTTTATCCAGGCGAGGAGTAAAGGTATTTTCCAGGCTGTCAGCTGCAAGGTTTTTAGGCTGGAGTGCAGCGTTTTGTAATTCTGCTGTGTCAGAAGAAGTGGCCATTGTGGTAGAGGCCACGGTTTTGTGCGTGACAAGCTCCTTAACAGTGGGTACCAGTGTTGTCTTGGCCAGTCCAGAGCTATCAGAATCACTTTTGGTTGTTCTGTCCTGATCTTCAGTAAGACCTTGGTCATTAACGGAAGAGATGGAAATGCATATACTGTTAGAGCATTCCAGCTGAAAGAGAGAGAGTCCACTTTCCATGCTTGTGGGTGGTATGTCCTTGTGCAGAATTTCTTCAGTTGATGGTTGTGGTGGGAGGCAAAAAGATCTATGTCCGGCCTTCCCCATGATTGTGTTATTTGAAGAAAAGTGTCTGGGTGCAGCATCCATTCGTGTGGATCCATGATGTTTCTGCTTAGGCTGTCCGCCAGTACATCGTCTTTTCCTGGTACAAACTGGGATTGCACCTCTATAGTCAGTTTTAGGGAAAGTTCCCAAAGATTCATTGCCAGCCTGCAAAGGGGGTAAGAATGGGTACCTCCTTGCTTGTTTATGTACCACATAACTGTGGTATTGTCTGATTTTATTAGCAGGTGGCCTTGATGTAGGAAGTGCTTAAAGGCCTCGATTGAATGGATCACTGCCAGCATTTCCTTTTGGTTTATGTGCAGGCGAAATTCTGTTTTGTGTCCATTGTCCTTGAATGCATCTGCCCTCCACGTGCGCTCCCCATCCATGGTCTGAGGCGTCCATGGTAATGGTTTGGCTGATATTTGGTTTGCTGAAAGGCAGACCCATGTTTGACTGGCTTGCTTGAGCCCACCACAGAAATTCCTTTTGAAGGCATGGAAGGAGGGGGATCAAAGCTTCTAGGCTGTGACTGTGTTGAGACCATAGACTCCTTAGGTACCATTGTAGTTTCCTCATATGCAGCCTTGCTTGTGGAATCAGAAGAATGCAAGATGCCATGAAACCCAGGGCCTGCAGTATTTTCCTTGCAGTCAGTTGGGTCTGCTTTGCCAGGTTTCTGAAGTAATCCGGTAGTTGTTCTTGTTTTTCTTCTGTGAGAAAAGCCATTTGGGTGGTTGTATCTAGTTTTGCACCCAGAAAAATTATTCTTTGGGATGGAACAAGTCTTGATTTTCGAATGTTGACTGTGTATCCCAAAGCATGAAGTAGGCGTATGGCATAATTCCAAGTGTTTTACCAATGTTTGTTGGCTGTCCGCTTGTATAAGGCAGTCGTCCAGGTATGGGTATATTTGAATCCCCTGAAGTCTGCAGTGTGCAATTACTGATGCCAGGCATTTCGTGAATACTCTGGGCGCAGTAGATAAGCCAAAGGGCAATGCTGAGAATTGTTAATGCTCTGAACCTGCAAGAAATCTGAGGTGTCTTCTGCAACTTTGTCTGATAGGGACATGCAGGTATGCCTCCTTGAGGTCTAGAGTTACCAGCCAAGACCCCTTGCCCAGCATGGGAAGGAGTTGCTGTAGGGTCAGCATTTTGAATTTTGGCACAATGAGATAAGTATTCAGTGCGGACAAGTCGAGAATAGGCCTCCATTGTTTTTCTTTTCTTGGGACAAGGAATAGTCTGGAATAAAATCCTTGGCCTTGTTCTGAGAGGAACCTTTTCTATAGCTTTCATTTGCAAAAGGTTGGAAATTTGTTTTAAAGCCTCTGCCCTTTGATTCGGTGACAGGTTTGGCATGCCTCTTCGTCTTGGCAATGTATGAAAATGGAACCTGTATTCTTTGTCTATTATTTGCAGTGTCCATTTGTCCCTTGTAATACTGTGCCAATTTTCTGAGAATAAAGATAGCTTTCCGCCCAAAGGTGCTTCCAATTGAGCCCTGGTTGGCGGGGTCAAGATAAAGTCATCGAGTCTGTCCTTGTGCAGCAGTTGTTCCTGCACTACCTCTCTGGTTAGGAGGCTGCCATTGACGTCCTCTGTAGGAGCCTCTAGCTTGCCCTCTACATCTGGCACGCCTGTTCTTGCCTCTTTGAAATCTCTCTGTCTGGAAAGGACCAATTCTTAGAGGGCCAATTCCTGCTGAATCTTGGTGGTTGGACCTGGAGAAAATCTTTGACTGTTTGTACAGATTTAGCCTTTTCCTCAAATTTCTTTAAGACCTCCTGAGCAGTGGAGCCAAATAACTTTTGCTTTTCCAGTGGCGCATCCAGAAGCTTTGCTTTAACATGATCTGGCAGGGTTTGTTCCTTCAGCCAAGCATGTCTACGTATGACTGCACCTGTCATTGCTGACCTACATGAAGCTTCCAATGCATCATAACCACACTGCAAGAAATCGTTGCTAACCTGTTGGGAGTTATGTACCAGATCCTGAAGTGACTTGCGATCTAGGGGTTCAGGTGAAGACAGTTTTTTATGCAATTCATCTAACAAATACTCTTGGTACTGTATCATATGGAATTGACAATTTAATGCCCTCATAGAAAGAGTGGAAGAAGTATACACTTTTTTACCCCATCTCTCTAAAGCACTGGACTCCCTTTCAGAGGGGAGTGGATTTTTAGTAGTGACAGATGCAACCCCTTTAGGACCCTGGGAAATAGTTTCAGCGTCAGCAGAGTGGGCCTTGTAAAGGAAATGATGCGAGTCCGGGACCCTGTAGTACCTGTCGGGTTTGACAGGAGCCGGAGGAAGGGAGTCAGGGGTAATGCTAGACTCAGAGTACACATCATCAATAACATTCAAAACAGGAAGAATAGCCAAAGGTCTATGCTGAGGTAAATGCAGAAAAGTCCTTAATCTCTTCCTTGAATCAGAGAATTCCTGGCCCTGCCATTTGAAATGTTCTCTCATGGAGTGAAGGGTCTCCCCAAAGGACAGCTCTTCAGGAGGGGAGGCAGAGGGAATAGATTCCTCTGCATCAGAATCCTCGTAGGCCGTAAAGGCCTCCTCCTGGTAATCAGAAAGAGCAGAGCCATCTGAGGCCTCATCAGAGGACTGGGGATCAGTGGGCTCAACCCTGGGCCTTTTGTCTAGAGGAGGATGAGAGCCCCTGTCCGGATGTGGCTGAGAGCCCCTAATTAAGGAAATAAGGTCTTCAGCTAAACTTAAAATCTGTGAACCTGTAGTGGATCCCTGAGGAATAGCCGCAGGGATTTTGGCTGTTTAGCAGCTTTAGCCCTTGTGAACACCTTTATGGACATGAATGCAGGAGGCCTGGCTGCTCCACGTGCTGGTGTAGTTTTGTCTAGGGAAATGGTGTCAGATGTTTCTTGGACACCGGTTTCTGAGGGAAATTCTATAACCGACTCAGAAGAGGCCTCCGGGGCCGAAATTGTCGGTTGTGCGGTTTCGACGGTCGGAAGTACCAAGGACTCTGTTTCAGCCGAGACCGAGACACTCGCGGTAGGCCTAGGCGTGATTTCAGCCGAAACCACAGTCCGCGTGTGTCGGTCCTTGTCCTTCCGTTTTTTGGTTAAATGAGACTTCGGAGTCTCCGACGGCATAATGTAACAGTAACTAGCCCCCAAAAACTCCTCTGCAAACTCCGCCCGATGCCCAAGAGTGCGTCGGTTGAAGGAGGTACAGGCAGTACAGGCCGAGACGTCGTGGTCTGGGCCTAGGCAGGGGAGGCAGTAAGAATGGAAATCCTTATGAGGTATTTGTTTCCCACAAGTTAAGCAATTAACTTTAAGCATTTGATCTGACATCGGCTGAGGCAAGAGAGAGTCCCCAACGGGGTACTTAGCTTTTGAAGTCTTCGGTAGCTGAAGTTACAGGAGCTGGCCGACCGGCACTTGCGAACTGCTTCTGCTTCGGGCACCACACGGCAAGAAAGACTGAGGAAGATGGCGTCGGCTGATGATTTTATACCCCTGGCGCTCTGACGTCAGGGAAAAGGGCGACGTCGGCCGACGCCGGACCCAGACTTTGGAATCCGGCCGACCGAAGGGCTGCCTGAGGCAGGACAACCCATATGTAAGGACTGCAGATGCATCCTTGAAGGACATCAGAATATCAGTACTAAATATCAGTGTCATATTATTTAACACAATTATACATAATCATATTTTTTGTTTATATAACTTGTTTGCAGTGCAGATTATAGCTTTTCTCTTCTTTGTATAAATGAATGTTGTGTAATTTTCAAGTGGCAGCAGCACACTTAATTTTTCATAAAAACAATGTTTTTATTTTGTTGAATGGAATAGTTGGCTGACTTTGCCTCAGGGAAGAGCCATAATGTGGCAAGAGGCAGAAAATCTTGCAGCAATTCTGCAATTTGGTTACAACAAAACAGTTCAGTCCAATGGCCAGTTTGGTGGCAACACTCAACTGCGAAAGTACAACTGTGTCTTTTTACCATAAAATGTAGATGTTAGAATATCACTGTTGCAATAATAATACAATGAGATATCCTTGCTGTGGTATTCCCAGGCCAGTCTGAAATCCGGAGACTTTACTCCCTTCTCCAGGACCACAAGATGCCCTGTGCTGGATGTCTATATGCCCGATTATAAAGTTCTTCAACCAGTAACACATTTTTAGTCATGCTTGCTCCCCAAAACTCCACACTCTGTGCCCCAGGCCAGGAGCAAAAGGCACTCAAACTGCCCCCAGTGGTAAAACCTGAAAATCTAAAGAAATGAAGGGAAATGGACAGGGAGAGGAAGTCCACCCCAACCAATGGTGAAAGAGAGGGAAAGGAGGATCAGAATGAATACTGCAACAGTGAAGACACTCGGACATCTACATTTACGGTAAGTAGACAACTGGACTATGTCGTGTTTCACTGCTGCAGTAATAACATTATGAGAGAAATCCCAAAGCAAGGAAATTGGTGGTTGTAAACAGACTATGATAAAGATAGAATGCCCTGTAAGGCTGCAGAGGCAAATCTGGCTCTAGTCTTGGAAAAGACTGACAAACTGTAGCATTTGCTAAAGGTGTGGACAGGTGGCAGCTTCCATATTTCTTTGGTGGAAAACCTGGTGGAATATGCTCTGATAAACTCAGGGGTGTCTATAATAAAGGTTATATAGTTGAATTCCATTTAGAAATCGCTTGTGTGCTTAAATGTTTTCCTGTTTTGTTGCTAGCAAAGGCTACAAAAAGTTGCTTGGTTTTCCTAATGTTCTTGGTTTTGTCCAGGTAATAACTAAGCAGTTTATGAACATCTAAGGAATGAATAATATGGTATCTCATGTTTTGAGGATTTTAATCTAGGCCTTTGGCTTGGGACTGGGTGTGGCATCAGACGTACTGGGGCCAAGTTGCAGGTGGGTGGCTGTAGCCTGCTCTCGACCCCATGGATGATTCTTCTCCAACACACGGAATTAGACCCTTCCCCTCTGAAGAACTAATCTTGGTGGACGGCGCTGAGACCTGCGAGTGACCCGATAACCAACAGACTATCCAAGTCCTTCAACCGGTGTGTATGTGGAGGGGGCTGCTGGAATATCGGACTCCAAAAGGATCGCTGTAGAGGCCTCAGCCATTTGCTTTGTTGCCAGACGAGACTATAAAAAAAAAAAGTGTTTCCTCTCCTTTGACAATTACAACTCTGCACAGACTGGTGGATGGCGAATCACAGTCATCTGCTAACCTAGCACATTTAGGACGCTTCTCCCTTTGCCTAAAAGAGAGATCAAAGTCAACAGAACAGTGGACACCAACTGTGCAAATGCCCGACGCCCCTTTTCATTGTCTAAGAAGTCAGCTTATGACTTAGGCCTACATTTAATAGTTTTACTATTGAAATAAGCACAGTGGGAAAATTGGAACATCGTGCTCCAGGCCTAAATAAAAAAGACAGAGTATGCAAGTCTCGAGGTGGAATTTGCACCTCTAATAGACAGAATCTAATTGAGCAATGCAATGTAAAGAAGAAATGGTTCCCCAAAGATGCGCTTAGTTTGGAAATTCTCTGGTATTGATTGACTTGACACACACTACAAACTGGATACTTCAAGCTCTAAAGCAAAAAAGAAATGAACATGGTGCCGGGGCATGAACTCTTGCACCCAAACGTCCTGAAGTCAGGCACAGGGTATCTGCTAGGCCTGGAGGAACAAGTAAAGCCTCTGGTATTCTGCTTGGTCAAGGATTACCTCGGCAAGGAGACCACATAATGTTACTACTGCAACAGTGAAACACAATGAACATCATGGGATGATAGGCTCGCATGTATGACTGTCAGCTCTAAAACATATGCCTTTTCCTCCCGCTACGGTCTACTGAAACTTGACCAACGTATCTGCAGCCTGGGCTGACTGAGATCCTCTTCTTACACTGTGCCTCAGAGGTACAAAACTCTGCTAACTCACCTGTTAAGTCAGATACGGGTATCTCCTTATCCCATTCTTCCCCAAGGAAGGATAGCTTAGTCTAATGCTTTAAAGGATTCTAATGTAAAGCCCCATTCTCTGCTAAGGATCTTCATCCTCTCCAGTAATTTCATCCATATGATGAACATAGTACAGCTGTACAAGTTGAACTTACCATAACAGTAGCTGTTCGAATGATCACTGCTGCAGCAGCCTCTCCCTCCATCTCCTTTGCTCTTTTGGGGATTTTTTTATATGCCAGGGTGTAGACATTTACTTTTTGTTGTTCCTAATACTGTCCTTTCAGGGCTCAGCATCCCTCTGTCAGCTGGCAGGAAAGCGCTGAAGGGCTTTGTGCCCAAACTTGCCTTTTAGTCAGCTCAGCTTGAGCTGCCTGACAACTTGGGAGAATAAAAGGTGCCCTGAAGCTTTGGAAGATGGCTGGCTGTTATATTCTTGGCAGGATATAATCCCTGTAACTAAGGCTACTCCACCAGTGATCCGTATGACGAACCATCACATGGTCCACTTCACTCAATTCACAGTTTTATCAACTAATTTGATAGGTGATTCCTTAGACACATTTTAATAGAGCAATACCATTTTTATTAAAAGTTCAAGGCTTTCAGCATGATTTTGGGCCCAAATGACACAGCCATCTCTTAATGACTGCTGGTAAAGCTCTCTTAAATGTGCATATGTATGCACACACACACACATTCACATAAATAAAATTTCATAATTGTTTTAATCAATTAGTTGTACTTTTACTATTTTGCTCCTACTGAAAATCCATTTGTTAAACTTAAGGGCTTTTTTCCTGTTTTTTTATTTATTTTTTTTCTGTTTCAAACATGCATAATTGCTGTGATTGTGAATTCTGGTTGTAAAATAAAGTAAAAAGTTGTTAAAAAAAAAAAAAAAAAAAACTTAAAGGGCTTGACTCCACCCTTGCCAGCAAACTATTCCTTACTTTGTTATCATTACAATTTCTGCTAAGTAAGTTCACTTAAACAAGTAGCAGCTGCTCTGTGAGAAGAGCTGTCAAAATTTGAGCCCAGCTGGCGTGATCCCAACAGTGTGTAACTCAAGGTCATTTTCATAGGTGTGTAGTAGGCTAATGGCCCTGAAGTCTTTACAAGCCTAGCCCAAAAAAAAAAAAGTGCCCAGGCACCGTGCCACCTGAGGTTAGTTCACACTGCCCCTATCCAATAGGGTAACTGGAGTGATCCCTGGGGAGTACTTTCTTTTACCCATCCACTTGTCAAGATTTCTCTTGAATAAGGCCAGCAAGGTGCTCGGACATGAATGGGAAACTTATTCCAGGGTATGGTCAGTCTTTGGGAAATGAACATGTCCCTCCAGCATGTTCTGTTAATTGTGGTAATGAGGTTGTGATCTCTGGAGCATGTGGCATGTGGCATGGGGGAATTGGGAATTCTTTAGGTGTAACATTTCAAGTAGGGCTGGGTCGGACATGGGTTTGTAAGTCAAGCATAGGTCACCTCTACGTAGACGATAAGAGACCGAGATCTGCTGAAGTTTCTTGAGTCTGTCCATGTAGGGCATGTGTTTAAGGCCTAGGATCTTTATTGTGAGGTACTATTGTGACCACTCCAGCTGTTGTAGGTGTCTGGTCAGGTACATTGCAAACAGGGCGTTATATTTGATAATTGGTCTAATGAGGGATGAGTAGAGAGGGATGATGACCTCTTTCTTCCTGGATGAGAAACCTTTGGTTATAAGATGTGTCACATAGAAGGACTTTCTGACCACAGTGGCAATGTGGTGGTCGACCTGGGTGCCCAAATCTCTTATGGCCCCTTCAGTGTTCAGTGGGCTCCCATCAACATGGCAATTCATGGGAACTGAGTTTTTTTTCCATAGGGGATGATAATGCATTTTTTTGGCGTTAAGCTTCAGGCCATGGTTCCGACACCAGTCACTGGTCTCAGTGAGGCCCTTTTGTAGGATGTCTGCATCACTTGGGGAGTTGATAATGACTCCTAGCTTGCAGTCATCAGTGAACTTGGTCAGTCAGAGTCCTTCTGTGTTGGCTTGGACTTCTGAGAAGTAGATGCCAAACATCAGAAGGCCCAGGACCAAGCCCTGTTTGACTCCACTCATGACTGGTTGACAGTCTGACTTGGAATCCACAACTTTCACTCTGTGGGTCCTGTCTGTGAGCCAATTTGCAACCCACCTAGTGATGCAAGGACTGATGCCTAGTTTGCTGAGTTTATCAATGATACCTGAGTGGGGAATGCTATCAAAGGCCTTGGCCAGGTCGAGGTAGGCTGTATGCACTGCCTTACCCTCATCCACAGCCTTGGTGATTGCCTCAAAGAATTCAACCAGGTTCAGCAGGCAGGATCTCCCCTTGACAAAGCCGAACTGTGTGGGGTCAATAGTTTGGAGATTGCCTATGTCTTTGTTAAGAAGGTACATGATGATGCACTCCATAGCTTTGCATACTGGACTAATCAGGCTAATGGGGCGATAGTTACCAGGGTCTGTAGTTGCTCCCCCTTTATGGAGTGGATGACTGTAGCAATGTGCCATTCATTAGGGACATAGCCTGAGGTAAGGCTGTGATTGAACAGGGCACACAGATGTGGTGCCAGTTCATTTTGTAGCTCACGTAGGATGCAGACAGGGTTATTATCAGGTCCCATGGATGCTGTATTCTTGGCTTTGGACAATGTAGCTTTTTACCTGTGCTGCAGAAATGGTGGGTACCAGACTTTCTTCTGGTATTGTGATAGGGCCCTGGGGGGGGGGGGTAAAGTTGGCACTGAATCTGTGGGGGGGGGGGGCGGGGTTTGGTAAAGTTGGCACTGAATCTGTCGGCCAGTATGTTGGCTATATCTGTTGGCTCATTATAGGAGGTGCCATTGTGCAATAACTCACAGCAAATATGGGTATTGTCTTGGAGGTTTCTGATATGGCTACAGAAGGCTTTGTGGTTGTTTTTTGGTGTCAGCCGCACTTCTTCTGACGCTTCTTCATAGCTGGCTTTAGAGGATTTGATAAGGGATCTCAGGTTTTTGTTGAGACTATAAGGGAGGTTTTCCAGTCTTGTGACTATTTTTTTCTGCACCAGTTTCTTCCTCCTGTTGTAGAGTTTGTTGATGGCTGGGTATCACTAGATGGGCTTCCTTTTTTTGGGGGACAGCGTCTTAGTTCTATTTGGTATGGCAAGGTCCATGCATTTGTGTACGTGTTCGTACAGTGCATTGGTGCAGGATTCTGCAGTCATGCAGCTATTTTCCATTGGCATGGGTGCCAAGAAGTTAGCCACCTCTGTTTTTAGGAACCCAAAGTCGGTTTTAAAGACGTTTTTCAGGGTGGTCACCTTAGTAGGGGGTTGTAGGTGGGATGGAGATTTCCATGGTGATCAGTCTGTGGTCAGATTTAAAAAGGGAGGAATTAAATATAGGTGTGGAGTAACTGTCTCCCATGTCAGTGATAACCATGTCGAGGAGGTTGCCTCCTCTAGTGGGGGTCAGAATGAGCTGGTCCAGGGCATTGGAAGTGATAAATTCCAGAAAGCGTTGGGCCTGTAAATTGGTACTTGAATAGTTTTCCCAGTTGTTGAATGGTAGTTTAAATCACCCAGTATGATAGTATTGGGTTGGACCTTGACAGACTCCAGGGTGTTTAGGCACTTGGAGTGAGAGTCTAGGGACATGTTTGGGGTTATGTAGCAAGCTATGACTTGTATCGCCATCTTATTCAGTGTTAGTTGTACCTGAAGTATATCGGATGCATTATGCTGGGCTACCAGTCTAGAGGTGTACGTATCCTTTAAGAATATGGAGACACCACTGCCTTCAGAGCTTCCAGCCGTATTCTGGAGCCAAAAGGTATGGAATGAGTTGTAGCCTGGGAGTGCAGGGGTGCTTTCTGCCTCTTTAAACCAGGTCTCTATTACAGCACAGATGTTGACATTCTCAATTTTGAGGAGAGCTTCGAGTGAGTGCATCTTGAGATTTAGACTTCTAGCACTGAGCAGCATGACCCTCAGATTGCACTTGTTTGTAGCTGTTATGGTGGAATTTTGGTCTTTGGAACACTGCCTAAAAAAGGCATTATAGTGGTGGCAAGAGCCTTAGCCAGTACCCAGAATCCCAGTGGTGGCAGATGCAGGCAGTCTCTGGCAAAGCATCGAGGTCCGTCGATCATGTCATCCCAGGCAGACAGATACTGGATCCCCTTAGAATGACACCGGAAACTTAGCCAATTGTTGAAGTCAATCATTTTCGGCTCGTACTGTGCTATCATTCTGGGTGACGGTAAAAATTGCACAGGGCTAGGGTCACAGCTGCCTGAGTCACATAATCCGAGAGTTTAATTACATCTCTTTTCATGTAGTCCAGGGAGGTACATCTCAGGTTATTCACACCCACATGGACAATGACCCAGTCATATTTGTACTTGTTGTGGAGTGACCCGAGTGCATGTGTTATGTGGCGGATCCTGGCACCTGACAGAAAACTGACCGGCACCATCTCCTTGCTCAACCTAATGAGTGGGACATCAGTGTGCCTCACAATTGAGTCTCCTATGATTAGTACATTGGGCAAAGTGTTTTGCCTTAAGGGCTTAGGTTGAGGGGCACACTGTGGTGGTGAGATACGTGTTCTGGGGTTGGTGTTGTGCTGTGGTGGTGGAGTGTGCTTCTGTCTCGGGGTATCTGTTGTTTGGGTATTTTATTGCGAGCCTCTGGGAAGGTGGGTGCATGATTTGTGTTTCTATGTGTGGGTTGTAATGGTTGGCGTTTTGGAGGGCTGTGTGTTCTATGTAGTGAGTTGTGGGTGTTTACCTTCTCCTCTTGACCAGCTAGTCCGGTCTTGGCTTGAGTGTGCACTGCTTTTAGTTTGGTGATACAAGTGCATCTCTCACATGTACAAGTGTTGGGAGATAAGAGGAGTTGTGTACATTAGACAGTTGCCACACTGTCTCAAAATGCCCAAGTGCATGAATTAGCACAAGAAAGCACAGGAAATTGCCTTACAATCATACCAGGAGGGTGCTCATAACTAATAAGTACTGGTGCTGCTACTGCTGAAGCTCTGGATGCTGCAGACCTGCATTTAAACTATGCTACTCAATTTTAAGGTTAAGAATTCTGCATAAAAAAACTCACAATGAAGCAGATTAATCACTTATAGTAAAAAGAATAGCACTTACAGTATGAAAAAAAGAAAACAGTTAAACAGCAATGAAATGCAGTAAAATGCAGTTAAACAGTAATGAATTGCAGTAGAAAGAAATGAAATATAGTTAATCAGTAGATTGCGTTGAAACAATAGCTCACAAATCACAACAGTAACAGACAGCACTAATAAAGCAGCAATTCAATAGAATATTGTCATCAATTTAGTCGCACTGGTGCAGTGGTAGCATTGTCGCTGCACAGCAAGAGGTTATCCCATTCGATTCTTGGCTGGAGCGCCTTCTGTGTGGAGTCTGCATGTCCTCCCTGCGGTAGAGTGGCATTCGAAAGACATGCGTAAATGGGCGTGCCTTCATTGAAGGTTGGGTGTCGAGCTGGCATCTCGGCACTGTAAAAATCTACTGCCAATCATTAGCGGACTGGAGTTCTGCTGTGGCGACACCTAACTGGGAAAAGCCAAAAGAAGAACGGTCATCAATTTAGTGAGGCTACCAACAAGCAGAAATAAATATGACAAACAGCAAAATGAAGTAGAAAGAGGTACCTTTTTTTTTTTTTTTTTTGTAGTAGAAAGTAAAGGGACAGAAGATAATTCAAGGTTCAAAAGCTAAAGGGGTGGTCTTTTACTAAGTTCTCACTATCAACAGTAGAATTAGCTGATGTAATGTGACTGAGGGGAATCTTCATTACCAAGAGGCTTGAGCAGAGCTGTAGTCCTTGTTTATTCTACTGTCTTGGCTAATACTACCATTATCATGGCAGTGGTAGCTATCATCTGCAGCAGCTGTTGCCTGTTGGTCATCCTGCAACTTTTAAATCTCTCCACTGGGACTCAGACACTTAAGACCACAGACTGGCATCTGAGACTTCAAAGTATCACAACTCAGTATAAGAAAATATAGCCACAGATGGAAAAATCAAACTGTACCTTAGTAGTTTGGTTACAATATAACAAAACAATTCAGATCATGGACGGCTTTGGCAGCAATGTTCAATAAAGGTGTGAATACAGGTTTCAGGGCCTGAGAAATATTAAATGTGCCTCATAACTAAACAGTGTTCAATAAATACAGTATTTAAAGGAAGTATACAAACAAGCAGTTCAAATTTTCTTTATATCAGGACTTTAAATGGTGAGAAAATTAAAATCTTTTACCAGCACACTTCGGGGTAGGCAGTCCAAACATTTCTGTAGATGAAATCCTTCACTAATAAGTCTCTGTTTGTGCAGCTCTGGACTTCTACTGCCAATTATGACTTCCACCACAACTGCAATCTCTAAGCAGACTGCACCATCCTTAGTTTGTCACTTCTTTTAACAAGTATTTCCAGATGCCTACAGACTCGCATTCTAAGTACTGTCACACTATAGGTGTGCAGATGACGCTTATTACTTGGACTGCGAATATCGCACTTTAAATGGAGCAATCCACACTTCATTGGTTATAATAAAATTTCCTATACAAAAATTTATTCCCCCTCTACCAAATTACTCCATTTAATTCTACTTCAGCACTAGCTCATTAAAATCTTTAATTAAGCAATTTCCCATTGTGAGAAGAAATAGCCAGGGAATTGTTATGGCTAGGCTTGTATAGGCCCTAGGGCCGATAGCCTAGTACCACCCTATGAAACTATTAGGCAATCACTCAGTGGAACTAGCATGACGTATTACCAATACCAATAAGCAATGATATGCAGGACTAGATGTATATTTTTTTAACCACTCTCTGAAATCATCTGCATTCATTATCTTTGAAAAGTTTATCTTATAACTTTTTTACTGATGTTATTTAACAACTGATTCTAGGAGGTGGTCTCAATTCTACAAGGCTTTCTCACCTACTGAGATGTGGTACGTTGGTTTAATCATAGCAGTTGCCTCATTATTGTCTGTAAGGCCAAATGTTTGGGTTTTGATACAAAGTTTTGTAAACAAGGGTAGTAGCAACTCTGAAGGAGGATAGATTGCCTGTGCAATGATTCAGGCTTTGCAGAGATCACTAGATAATGAACCACTCTCGATCTTCACATCTAGGCTAAAACAAAAACAAAAATTAAATAAAGTGGTAGAAAATCCATTCGGATAGATTTGTGAAACCTACTGCCTGAACTAAGAGAAAGTACAGTTGTGTACACTTACCATAAATGTAGATGTTCGAGTGTATTCACTGTTGCAGTCATTACATTTGGGTTATCTGCATGCAGGTAGCCCTCAGCTGGCCTGAATATCAAAGTCTTGGATCCCTGAGTTGGATGCTGTCTCTTCTTCCATGACGTTAGGTTGTCAGGGGTATAAAACATGCAGCCGACGCCATTACGTCAGTTTTTCTTGCTCCAGATGTCAGGTGGCCCCATAATGGGAAGCAATTATATGTTAGGTTACACCTCCAACAAAAAGCAAATACACCAGAAAGCTGAAATACACTAAACAAGAAGAGAAGTACAGCCAAAAAAAGTCAGGGGGCTGGAGGGAGGGTAACAAGGACTGCAACAGTGAATACACTCGAACTTCTACATTTATGGTAAGTGTACACAACTGTACTATGTTCTTTGTGTTTCACTGTTGCAGTCATTACAATTGGGTTGATTATCAAAGTTAAGGAAGGGAGGAGGAAGTTAGAGAGCATTAGGACCAGCTATTAAGCCCTGAAAGACTGCAGTGGCAAAACCAGCTCTGGATTTAGAAAAAAAAAAATAGGCATGTGGTAATTCTTGGTGAAGGTATGTACAGAGCTCCAGGTAGCAGCTTCTAGGATGTCCCTGGTAGGGACACCTCTGAGAAAGGCTGTAGAGGTAGATGCAGCCCTGGTGGAATGTGATCTTATTCCCTGTGGGGTAGGTTTTCCATGGTGCTTATAGCAGAAATTAATGCAATGGCCTATCCATTTAATTTGCTTCGAGATGGCCTTCCCCTCTGCCCCTGCAGCAAAGCCAGCTAGCAACTGTTCAGAATTTCTGAGAAGCTTAGCCCTGTCCAAATAAAATCTAAGTTGTCTGTACACATCCAAAGAGTGCAGTATTCATTCTCCTTTGTTCTGTGGATTAGGGAAAAAAGTAGGCAAATGAATGGACTGATTAAGGGCCACACTAGACACCACCTTGGGCATAAAGAAAGGATTGGTCCTGAGGGACATCATGTCTGCATGGAAGATGATGAAGGGCTCCACTGCCATGAGGGCCTGTAATTCAGACACTCTTCTTGCTGAAGTGATGACTAGAAGGAAGGCTGTTTTCCAAGAAAGGAATTTTGACTCTGCAGTTGCAGTTGGCTCAAAAGGAGACAGGGTGAGCTTTTCCAATACAAAATTAAAGGTCCCAGGCTGGAGTACGGGCTTTCTTGGGTGGTCTTAAATTTTTGGCCCCTCTGAGGAATTGCTTTAGCAGAGGGTGAGAGAAGAGGGGTGGTTCAGTATTATAATGTGCTGAAATGGCAGAGGCATGAATTTTAATGGACGAGAAGGAAAGGCCCTTGTGGAGCATCTCTGTTAAGTACTGAGGAATATGCGGTAAGCTGGGCACCGTTGTCCCCATCCCCTGAGTCTAGCTTCAGGAACAGTATCTTTTCCACTTTTCAGCATGGAATTTTCTAGTACTAGGCTTCCTTGCCTCCAGAATGACATCTAGCACCTGCTTACTGAGGGATGCTATTGGAAAGCTCAAGGAATTAACCAGCCTGCAAGGTTCAGGGTTTGAAGCTGAGAGTGCAGAATCTGGCCCTCCTGCTGGCACAGCAGGGAAGGGGTCTGAGGCAGGTGCTATGGTTCCAGCAGTGACATACTGTGCAAGAGGGGGTACCAGTGCTGGCATGGCTAGTCTGGTGCAATCAGTACTGTCCTTGGATTAACCTGTTTGATCTTTAGCAGAACTTTCGAGAGGAGAGGCACAGGGTGAAAGGCATAAACTGATAGGCTTTCCCAGGTGAAGGACAGGGCATCCACTTTCTGCACAGGGACTTCCCATAGTCAAGCTTGGAATTTGTCCAATTTGTAGTTCTGAGGGGAGGCAAATAGGTCCATCTCTGGATTCCCCCATTTGTTTCTCAAAAGGTTGAATATCTTTGGTTCCAGTTTCCACTCGTGTGGGTCCATGAGATTTCTGCTTGGGTAATCTGCCAGTGAATTTAGCTTGCGTGGCAGGAATTGAGTTTGTAGGTCCACTTGGTAGCTCAAGGCTGTGTTCCACAGAGCCATGGCTAGTCTGCAGAGAGGGTACGAGTGGGTTCCCCCCTGCTTGTTTATGTACCACATAACAGTGGTGTTGTCTGTCTTTACCAATAATTGTCCTGGAAGAATGTGGTCCTTGAAGGCTGTCAGGGAATTCTGTACAGCTAACATTTCTTTTTGATTGATATGCAGGTGCTTCTGACTCAGGTTCCATTTGCCCTGAATGCACTGCCCTGCCAAGTGAGCCCCCCCATGCATAGTCTGATGCATCTATTGTTAGGGTTTGGATGGCAGGAGGTAGAGTGAATGGGAGCCCCTTGTTGTGGTAGCAGGCCTCTGCCCACCAAAGGAACTCTATCTTTATACAAGGAATGATAGGAATCATTGATTCCAGGTCCTGAGAATGTTGACATCATAGGCTTTTTAGATACCACTGCAGTTTCCTCATATGCAGTCTTGCATATGGAATTAGTAGAATGCAAGAGGCCATGAACCCCAGGGCTTGCAGGATTTTCCTTGCAGATAGCTGGGTGTTTGTGGCCAGTAGTTTGAAGTAGGCTGGCAAATAAACTTGTTTCTCTGGTGTGAGGTACGCCATCTGGGAAGTTGTGTTCAAGCTTGCTCCCAGGAATACAATTTGTTGGCAGGATACTAGATGAGATTTCTTTTCATTTATGGTGTACTCCAGTGAGGTTAGAAGTTTCTTTACAAATGCCAGATGTTTTACTAGCATGTCCTGGCTTTCTGCCTGAATTAGGCAATCGTTCAGGTATGGATATATTTGAATAATTTCTTTGTCTGCAAAATGCAATGACTGGAGCTAGGCACTTTGTGAATACCCTGGGAGCAGCAGATAAGTCAAAGGGATGTGCAGAGAACTGATAGTGCATGGAGACTGCTCTGAAGCACAGGTATTTCCTGCAAGGTTCCCTTATTGGAATGTGCAGGGTAAGCTTCCTTTAAGTCTAAGGTTGCCAACCAGGCATCTTTGCCTAGCATAGGAAGCAGCTGTTGAAGTGTTAGCATTTTGAATTTTGGGATTACCAAAAAGGTGTTTAGAACAGAGAGGTCCAGGATAGGATGCCAGGAGCTGTCTTTTCTGGGTACCAGGAAAAGTCTCGAGTAAACACCTTGTCCCCTTTCTTCTGCTGGGACAGGGTGAATAGCCCTGACACTTAGAAGAGAGAGAACCTGCTGTTGAGCCTCTGCCCACTGATTTGGGGGTAGGTCTGGCCAACCGTTTGGGGTTGGTAAGGTGTGGAAGTGGAATCTGTATCCTTGGAAAACTATATTTAAAACCCATTTGTCCTGGGTAATGAGTTCCCAGTTTTTTGCATGCCGGGCGATCTTTCTCCCTAAGGGAGCAGGCAGATGAGCAGAGCTTGGAAGGTTTAAGGTTAAGTCATTGCGACATTTTTCCATAGGGGGGGTATCTTACTACTTCCAGCTTTGGAAGTGGGAGCCCCCACTGCTTAGGCCTGTGTGTACCTTGAGACTGTAGCCTAGGTGGTCTGCTGTTCCTGGGTTTGGACTGAGAAGGCCTGGAAGAGACAGGAAAGGACCAATTCTTAGAAGGCCAATGCCTACTAAATCTGGGAGGCTGTACTTGCAGGAAATTGTTAAAAGTTTGCATAGATTTAGCTTTTTCCTCCATCATTTTAAGGACTTCTTCTGCTTTGTTGCCAAAAAGGCGGTCTTGGTTTAAGGGAGCATCCAGTAATTTAGCTTTAACATGATCTGGCAAATTTTGCTCCTTAAGCCAAGCATGCCTTCTAAGAACAGACCCAGTGACAGCAGCCCTGCAGGATGTTTCTAAAGAGTCAAAAACCACATTGCAAAGTATGTTTACCAACCTGTTCAACAGAATGCATTAAATCCTGTAATTCTTTATTTTCAGCACAGTGAGGAGTCAACATCATTTTCTGTTTAAGTTGTCCCATAATATGCTGTTGATACTTTAACATGAAACTGGCAGTTTAAAGCCCTAATGGCCAAAGTAGCAGAAGTGTATACCCTTCTTACCCCATCTGTCCAAGGCCCTGGAATCTCTATCAGAGGGGGTAGGATGTTTGGCAGTAGTAGCCTTAATGCCTTTAGGTCCTTGGGAAATGATCTCTGGGTCTGCAGTAGGATTCTTGAAGAGAAACTTGTGAGAGTCAGGTACTTTAATACCTGTCAGGTTTCCTGGGAGCTGGAGGTAAAGTGTCTGGGTCCAGGCTAGATTCCAAGAAGGCATCATCTACAATGTCCAGGACAGGATGGATAGCTAAAGGCCTGTGTTGAGTCAGAAGTAAGAATTCCCTAAGCCTCTTTTTGGAGTCAGAGTAATCCTGGCTTTCCCAGTGGAAATGCTCCCTAAGAGTGTGCAAGGTTTCACCAAAAGAAAAATCATCTGGAGGGGAAGCAGAGGGAATGGAGTCCTCTGCATCAGAATCCTCATATGTAGATGAGGGCAAATCCTGGTAATCAGAAGAAACAGAAATTTCAGAATCGTGATCAGAAGAAGGAAAATCAGTTCTAGGTCTCTTAGAGGGTGAAGGCTGGCTTCCCCTAATTAAAAGTAATAAGGTCTTCAGGCATTCTTATTAGTTTTTTAGGCATATGGGCCTGACCATGCGGTTTGGACGTCAGTTTTCTAGGCGTGGGTTGAGTTTTAGGCCTTGAAGAAGAAGATGGCGTTGGTTTGAAATGCAAGTCAGTAGGCCTGAATACACCTTCAGAAGCCGGTGCCTGCACAGCGGCTCCGGACCCATCCAATGTAGAGACATCTGCAGGTTCCATGGTCGTCGAAGAAGCATCCCACGGCATAACGGACTCCGAATGGGTCTCAGTAGAGGCCTGTGAATCTGAAGTAGCGGGTATCAGGAGCTGCGAAAGCACCTCATCGAGTACTGGCAAACTGGCGACTAGCTTAACGGAAGAGTCGTCGGCAGCTTTGGACTATGCGGTCCATCTCTGTCTTTATCTTTACGTTTTTTCGGAATGTCGGTAGTCGGATGGCTTACCAAAGCCATTTCTGGATAATTAAACCAAGTACCAAAATAATTTGCTGCAAAAATAAACAGACGACGAATAGTTCGAGGGTTGAATAAGGCACAAAACCGACGGCGAGGGAAGTCGTGGTCTGGGACTAAGCAAGGAATACAGTACGAATGAAAATCTTTATCAGGTATTTGCTTTCCACAAGCAATACAATTGTTAACTTTTACTGACATCAGTTTAGAGCAAGAAAAAGGATCCCCAACAGGGTACTTAGCTTTTTTTAAGACTTTGTTTCTGAAACTCGAAAACAAAAATTTCAGGAGTCGGCTGACCGGCACTTGCAAACTGCTTCTGCTTTGGACACAGCACAGCAAGAAAGACTGATGTAATGGCGTTGTCTGCATGTTTTATACCCCTGACGTCATGGAAGAAATGACCAAATCCGACACAGGGATCCAAGACTTTGATATTCAGGCCGGCTGAAGGCTACCTGCAGGCAGATAACCCAAATGTAATGACTGCAACAGTGAAACACGAAGAACATCAGACTGATTAACTGCTCTGGAGGTAAATCTGGAATTGTAATGAAAGCAATCGCAAGATTTCTTGATGGAAACAAACATCTGTTCTCATTTTCAAATGCCTGCTTAATGGCCGGACAACAGATTGATAAATCTGTTACACATATTTTCTCCCTTAACATTAAAGAAATAACAGCAAAAGGGGAATGCATTTAACTGCTCTGGAGGTAAATCTGGAAGCGATTGCAAGGTTTCTTGATAGAAACAAACGTCTATTCTGATTTTCAAATGCCTGCTTAATGGCAGGACAACAGATTGATAAATCTGTTACACATATTTGCTCCCTAAACATTAACGAATTAACAGCAAAAGGGGAATGCAATAATCTAATATGGACAGTACAGGACCAAGGGTGAATTTGTGTGAGCATGAATTCTGAGTAATGATGAACAGAGCATTGCTATTAGTCGCTGACAGAGGGACTTGCTGTGCCCACTAATTTTTTAAACACCTTTATTAACGTCACACATTTTGAACAGGGGTAACTGTACACTTAATAAAACAAAACAAGCCACCTAGCATCATGCATTACACACACACACATTTTAATATATATATATATATATATATATATATATATATATATATATATATATATATATACACATATATACACACACACACACACATATATACATACACACACACATATATATATATATATATATATATATATATATATATATATATATATATATATATATATATATATACATATATATATATTTATACAAGAGTCTATGTCAGATTATCGAGGTTCTGAAACTTCGAAATTCATATTGCCAAGACCATATGATTGAAGTTTCAGAATTTCGAACATTAAAATAAAAAAAAATTCTATTTAACGTTTTTGCAGGGGGGGGCAAGCCCCCTGCACCCCACACCCCTTCTAATTAAATACACCAACTCTGAGATCGCACTACATTGCTGAAATTTCCTGTTCCACTCTGTACCTCGATCTCCAGTCAAAACATTAGAAGTTTCAAAACTTGAATCATGTGGTCCCGATCATATGACTTTCGAAGTTTTGAAACTTTGATAATCTGATATGAGAAATTGTGGTCACTACTGTCAAAGGTTTGCTTTCTATCCACAAACTCACAATGATCCATACTTATCAATTTTGGTAACACTTTTGCAATTCTGTTAACTAGTACAGATGTATACACTTTATAACCATGATCTCAAATTGAAATTGGTCTATATAAAGCTGGGTCTGAAGGATCTTTATTCTCTCTTGTAATAAAGTGCAGTGGTGCAGCGGTAGCATTGTCGCCTAACAGCAAGAGGTTCTCCGGTTCGATTCTAGGCTGGAGTTCCTTTTGTGTGGAGTCTGCATGTCTTCCCTGCATTCATGTGGGTTTTCTGAAAGTGCTCCAGTTTCCACCCACAGTACTAAGACATGTGCCTGGAGCATTTCTCTCCACGCCTCCGCTGAAAATTGGCTTCATTCCAAGTCGGACCTTCCTAGTAAACAAATGTTTAAAAAAAAAAAAAAATTTTACAGCTACCACAGCTTTCTTTAAAAATGCTGGTGCTGCCCTGCCTTTTGTTAAACAAAACCTTCCAGATCTTTACCACTTTCTTCCTGCCTAACTTCCAGACTTCCACAGGAATACCACCTGTTTCTGAAGTCTTCATTGTTGATGGATTATATATCTCCATATTTATCTCATCCTTTCCTAACTTAGCTTTTAATTCTTGAGCCTCATCTTTATTCAGCAATAACTTAGTTAAGTCTTCCATAGATATATCTATTCATGCCTTTTATTGGTTCCCCATTCCTCTGCTTTAAACAGATTTTCATAAAATTTCCAAAACATCTCGATCTCTACAAACTTTCTGGTTAACAACCCTTTTTACTTCCTTTGTGCTCTGGAGTTATCAAAAATACTTCCTTAACAGCAACCTTTCTAAAATCATGCATATTATTTGAATACACCCTTATCTTCACTTTAGGACTGGGGATTTCTCTTGTTCTGAGACTCTCCTTCTGCAAAACTAACTTTTTACAATTCCTCTAAGTCCTATTACTTATTTCCTATATTTCTTTTTCTTACATTTCCATCAAATTTTTACACTCCATTTTCATCTTGACCCACTCCCTAGCTATGCATTCTGAATGTCTGTCTTCCTTAGTAACTTTCTTAATCATTTCCACTATCCCTTTTTAAATTTCGTTTTTATTTGTTAATAGGAGAGGAAACACCAATGTATCATGTTTACCTCATTGCTCTACACCTTTATCTTAGTCTTTAAAAGTGCGTGATCTGATACAGTGTTCAATTAAAGCTCATGCTCCTGTAAAATGCAATTTCTATTCATTCTAGTCCAGTTATTGTACCTTGGGGAAGGGAAAGTTTCATATATTGTCTGAGCTCCTGCTAGTAAATTCACTTATTATAGTCCAAACATTCTAACATATTTATTCAGAAATATACCATACTTTAAGTTTTTCCTTCCAGATTCCCCAGATACATCCTCATTATTTCTAACCAGCTTTCAGTCCCCACAAAAACAATATTCCCTACTGAAAGACAATGAATGCTCCCAAAATTCTCTTAAGCACTGGAATAGCTTTTAGGTAGAATAGAAATGCATGTAAGTGCAATCCTCTTTCTCTGCCAGTAAACCACTATTACAAATCTGTCATTACTGTATTTATTTTCTTCTTCTATTGTTATTGAAATCCCTCTTACAATCAGTATTATTATTTCCCATTCCTTTGTCCACAATACTCTGCTGAATATCTACTCTAAAATCCTTTCTTTACCAAACTCAAATGTTCAATTCTATCTAAATCTGTCTCCTGTAACGCTGCTATTTGCAAACTACATTTAATAGTATAATTCAGCATGCTTTGCTTTTAGTCCATACCTGAAATGCCATTGATATTTAACACAGTAGTCATTCTGATAAGATATTAATCTCACATATTTTGCATGATAGTTCATATGAAAAGATTTTGAATTTGCAACATACATGCAGCCATTAATGCTTAGCAGGCTGATGATATATGCAGTTGCTGCTTCTCATCTGTTTGAACTCATGTCACATTTCCAGGCTTTTTTTTTTTTTTTTAATAAAAACACTCAAACAAGAAACTTAAAAGTTCAACCTCAACCCCTTTTGACTTCCAGCAGGCACAAAACTACATACACTTTTCAAAAATGGAAGTTACCTCTCCATATAGGGGCAGATGCCCCAAACAGACAGCTACATCCACAGGCTTTACCTATTCTAAATTTAATTTAAATCATGCTGGAAGTGCATGTTAGAGCATGTGCTCTTCTTTGCACAGATACTATCTGTCCTTGTTCTCTCTCCCTCTCTATTCCCCCACTCCCTGCAAGCTCTCGGTTAAGAAATTTTTAGACTTAAGAAAAAGTGCACTGACTATCCTTAAATGAGTGAACTAAATTGTGCACTGCTATATTCAATAGTTAAATACTAGGGTTGCTAGGGATGCAACTACTTGTAAAGGTAATCACTTCTCTCAATATCAAACTTTTTGTTTATTCTCATTAAACTGCTTGCTAGTTCTTTAAAGGACAACCGCGCCCTCAGTCTCAAAAAACAATGTTTATTTCATCATGGTTTGGTGTTTCCTACATTTTAACACCACACTGGGACTATTTACAGGTTTTTAGATATTTTTATACATCATTTCTGAGTCTGGCATATTGAAGGAATTCCAAAAGTTAAGTCTGCCTCTATGTATCCCAGTATGCATTGTTCGTCTCAAAAAATGCATCACATCTGCCACTATTTCCCTAGAGCTCCTGTCACTGCACTCATTTACAGGCATTCCCTGCTGTGTTGTAAACACCTAGTTTTGGTTAACATTTTATTCTTTTTCAATGACTACTTCAAACCCAAGCAGTGCAAATACCACAGAACAGAACTGAAAAGTGCATTTTATTGCTGTTTCTTCTTAGAAATGCTAAAATGAATTCAGGCTTGACAAAAGAAATCTAGTTCTTCAAGGTAAGTCCCCTCCCACAGCTGTCAAAGAGCTAAGGGTAATTTGACCCATTATCTGCATGTGATTGACAGCTCACAGCAGGTGACCAGACTAATATACTGTTTGCTTCTCATAGCCTTTCCTTCCTTACAGTGGGACACTTTTTTGTTGCACTCTTCCTGTCAAATTTAGATCCACACTCTATAGCACTGGGAAAAATCACTTCTTTGCAAAACAAACTCCCAGTTATTTCCTTACACTGTGGTTAAATAGCTAACAAATGATACACTATAAAAAAATATTTTTCAAGGACTTGCATGACAGCAGTTGCATGTTTTTTAAGTGGTAATTTAAGAAAATTACAGTCTCTCATACTTCATGTAATCTTATGTAGTGTTCTCTACTAATTGTGACAAACATCTGATTCCTGTGTAAAAAGATGCAATTAATGTCTATGCATGGTCATTTTTAAAATTATGCAGCTGTTACTGTACTTTTGCCTGTACTTCCTCACTGTGCTTTGTCACATCAGTAGGACTTTTCAGAAAACTGATATTAGTTTGACATTTTTGCTGTAATATTTCCAGGAATGGAACACACACACACCAGCCCCCCCCCCCTGCGTACATTCAAACACACACTGGCCCCCCCTGCATGCATTCACACACACACTGCCTCCCTGCGTGCATTCACACACACACACACACACACACACACACACACACACACACACACACACACACACAAAGCCGCTGCGTGCATACACACACAAAAACACACAAGCCCCACTGCGTGCGTGCACACACACACACACACACACACACACACACACACACACACACACACACCCTACATGCATTCACACACACAAAAAGCTGGAGAAGATGCAGGCAATGCAAACTTTCCTCAAATCCCTCAGATAAATGCAGTCGACAGGGTACACTTACACAGAAAAGGAGTTCCACACAGCATATATACCCAGTAATATTAGGTTAAGAGTGGGCTGGGCAAGGCAGCTCTGACATCATAATTTGGGAGGTTCACTGGCTCTTCTACAGAGAATGCAGATCACGCAGCGTTTACATCACTTTGGGGGAGGAAACGTCCAGGTAACTACAGCAAGAGCTCTGGCAGATGTGACATCATCATTTAAGAGCCAGCTAGGGAGGTTTCAACTTGTTTTGCAAAGTGAAAGTAAAACAGTAAGGAAAGGTAGGAAGCCTCAGAGGTAAAACAGTTGACTGCATTACTTTTTAAAGCTGCAGTGATGATTTTTTGAGGCTGTATCAAACAATGGGGACTAAAAGAGATAGCAGGTTGAGCAATCTGCTTTAATATCCCGTTATTATCCTTTAAATACTAATCACATGCATTGGTAATTTCCTGATTAATTGCTAATCTGTGGACTTACTGTCTTCCAGCTGCTGACATCTATTTCCAAATACTGGAATATTACCATTTTCATGCTGTTTTCTAGCATTGTCTATAAAAAATCCCTTGACAGCATAAATTAATAAAATTAAACTTTACTTCAACCTGTATATAACTGGGAAAATATATTTAATTTGTATACATGATAGTACACTTTTGCATCTCTTCTCAGCAGCCCAAGATCACAACATATTGCTGATATCCATCATTTATGTTGCTGCAATTCAAATGTCAGAAACATATGGTTATTACTTGTCCCTCTTTATGCAGTAGATTCCCTCTTTGGGTGATTGCTCCATGTAAAAAGTGAAAAAAGGAAAGGTCCAGAGATTTTAAGGCAACATATTTCTTTGATATCTTCTATAGTTACATAAAACAATTATTTTGTTTCTGAAACACCTTCACATTATACAAAAACAGAAACTACTCAAATTACGCAATGGTGAATTTTTACTTATTCGTTTAATTAATTTATGTTTAAAAGTGAGCCTTAAGTGAAGTTTACAACTTTGTGCTGCTTGTCACTATAATTTGCACTGCAAAATTTCAATTTTCTGCAAAAATATCCCACTTTGGACATTTGAAAATTGGGAACTCTATGGATACATTACAGTCAGGAAAAAGTACTTCCTTACTTTAATCTCATTAGAATAAAGCACTCACTAATGAGACCCCCCAATTTCTCATTTAAAATATCTCTGTATAACATACAGAATTGTTTTACAATATAACACGCAGTCTAACTCAAGACGTTATATCCATTTTATTAATACCAACATTATTTTTTTTTATTATTTATATCTACAACTTCAGTCCCTTCATTGTGCTTCTAATCATTAATGACAAAGTGGGAATTACACTTTCTAGTCCTCCCACCAATTAATCTCAGTCAACAAATGCCCACTCTTGTTTTAGCCACATCTTGCAGAAGCACTGTTCTACTGTGCACCTTATGGAAATGACACTTCAGAATTTTTACATTTTATTTCCCACTTCCACATTACTGCTGGTCTTCTTCCTCATTATTTCGACCATCCAACATTGGCCTCTGATTTAAGTCCATGGCAGTCTTGATTTTTCTAGCAAGCTCCCAAGCTTTGTTCTCTTGCTCAATCAATTTGCTTTGGAACAATGGAAAAGGTTTCACTAGCAAGTTCTCTATATGGACTTTGCTTCTCACTCTTCTGAGAACAGCAGAGTCCCACTCAGCTTGCTGACTCAGTCTTTACAGGGCAAACTACAGGGCAAACTTTTTATTTCCTCCTTAGTCTGTTCTGCATACAACGTTTCTGATTCTCCAGGAAAAAATATGCTGAAAACAGTTGGATATAGCAACTTGAGTGACACACTTGCCTCTTGCCATCCCCTGACTGCAGGGATAAACTCACTTCTCTTTTTCCTGGTGTACAGTAAATCATTTTCAGCAAACCTGCTGGTGTCTCAAAACTTTAATGTTCTCAGCTTTCTGCTAGACATCTACAGACCCACCAGAGTTTTTTTACTCCTCTTTTCTAATTGAGCTTCTCTTATTTTCTCCACATTTCTTCTTTGCTAACATCCAAATTGTGTACTGACTAACCAGGGATTGAATTTTACTCGGATTAATAGAATTTTACTAGCTTCTTTCCCCACATCTCTTGTTTTCACACTGGAAGAGCTCTAATTAACCAGCTGATCAACGTGCAGCTATCTTGCAACACCTCTGTGTCCACTCTTGAGATTATGGCAAAGGAGGAGATACATAGGTACTCCAACTTTTAAGCTGTAAAATGTAATCCTTAAAACTGCATGTTAAATGGAATGTGCATGAACAATGAAAATGTTAAAAATGAAGTTAAAGATAAAAATTCAAAAGCCAATTCAGTGATGAATGTAGTATAAGAAACCAGCACTTTAAGATGTCAAGTATTAATGCATAATTGAGTAGGGTACTGAGAAGGGTATTTAGTATTCTACTGACATATGCGGATTCTATGTACTATACAAGGAAATGTGTCCATGTATGTAAAAGGAGGTATAACATTTAAAGGTTTAGGTTACTAACAATTTGTGTAACTTTTTTTAATATTCTTTTTACACACCATGTAGGCAATGAAAAAGATGATACATGGAGGATTTTGGGGAGTTTTGTTCTTATTGGATTGCAGAAGAGTTTTATAACCTGAAATATGAAGGGTCTAACAAACCCAACTAAACGGATAAGAATTACTGGATATCAGTGAACTTTAATATTACAGACTGTAGCTTTAACAGAAACTTACTTAAAATGAGCTGAAGCATGCTCCCTTGGTGAAAAGATACAACGCCAAAGCATGTGTCCCTCGCCATAAGGAGAACAAAGAAGACAGGGATAGACTAAAAGCGACAAAAATTCTTCCACTGTATGTGCAGGAAATGCTGGTACATGATCAGTATCATTATGTAATGGTCAAAGGATTTATTAGGGTGAGTGAAGTGGCTTTCAATCAGTGAGTGTACAGTGTGTGTGTGTGTGTGTGTGTGTGTGTGTGTGTGTGTGTGTGTGTGTGTGTTTGCCTGTGGCTATGCAGAGAGGACAGGATACGGGGAACAAATGAGAACAAAGACCACCTTGTAGGAAGTGGTGTTATTTCACATGGAGGACTGGAATATCATACTGGATGTAATGAGGCAGGGGGTGCCAAGGTTTTACATGTGTTGAGGTTATGAAAATGTGAGCCTATATACACGAGTCATGAATCTTACAAGTGCGTCAGTGATAAAACAGGATAAAGGTCACAATACATATTATTCAACAAATTTAATTTCTTCCATAAGAACAAACAAGTTATTTATGATTAAAAAGAACTTACATGCATGGTGAAGGGAAGACGAGACAGGTCTATTGTTTTCTCTAACCATATACCAAACAATGTAACTGAGGTTCTTAAGAAAATGAGTGAACAAAATCAAAATCAAAACCAAAGGGCCCATCTTAATACTGGAAGAATGCAAAGCCCCTGAAATCACGGATGAACGTGTAAAGACCACACTCTCCAAAGCCAAGAACACAGCATCCATGGGACCAGACAACATCCCAGGCTGCATACTGGATGAACTACAGAACAAACTTGCAACCCACCTAAGTACCATATTCAATCATAGCCTCACCTCAGGCTATGTGCCTACTGAATGGTGCATAGTGACGGTTATTCCACTCCATAAAGGGGGTGCCACCACGGACCCCGGAAACTACTGCCCCATTAGCCTGACGAGTCTGGTCTGCAAGACCATGGAATGTATCATCTTGGAGCTTATAAACAAAGACATAGGTAACCTCCAAACCCTGAACCCACTCATTTTGGGTTTGTAAAAGGTAGATCATGTCTACTAAACCTGATGGACTTCTTTGAAGCGGTCACTAGAGTCGTAGACAAGGGCAAGGTAGTGCACACAGCCTATCTTGGCCTCGCCAAGGCTTTTGATACCATCCCCCACTCTGGAATTATAGATAAACTCACTAAACTGGGCATAAATCCCTATGTCACAAGATGGGTAGCCAACTAGCTCACTGACAGAACCCACACAGTAAAAGTAGCAGACTCCAAGTCCAACTTCAGACCAGTGACGAATGGAGTACCACAGGGTTCAGTCCTGGGTCCTCTCCTGTTCGGCATCTACTTCTCTGAAGTGCAGACCAACACAGAAGGTCTTTGGCTAACAAAGTTCACAGATGACTGCAAACTGGGAGCCATAACATAATCTCCTAATGATGTAGACATTCTACAAAAGGGCCTTACAGAGACAGATGCTTGGTGTCAAAGTCATGGTGTCAAGCTCAATGCCAAGAAGTGCACTGTCATTCCCTTTGAGAAAAACTCAGTACCCATGAACTACTACATAGGCGGTAGCTCACTAAACACTGAAGTTGTGATAAGAGACCTCGGGACACAGGTAGATAGTAGTCTCTCCTTTGATAACCACATTGCCACAGTAGTCAGGAAATCCTTCTACGTGGCACACCTCATCACAAATGGCACACCTCATCACAAAAGGGTTCTCCTCTACAAAAGGGAGGTCATCGTTCCTCTCTACTCATCCCTCATCAGACCCATTATAGAGTACAATGTCCAGTTTGGCATGCATCTCACAAGACCCCTACAACAACTGGAAAAGCCACAGAAATACCTCACTAAGAGGATTACTGGCCTCAAACAGATGCCATACGCAGACAGTCTCAAAAAACTCCAGCTCTACTCCATTGCATATCACCTACTCAGAGGTGATCTCTGCCTAACATACAAAGCTATGTCAAACCCAGAGCTGTTGGACATGCTACACTTAAAAAAATCCCAATCTCTCAGAACCACACACTCCACGGACCTAACCCTTGTCACCACAATAAACAGAACATGCTGGAGGGATAGATTCCTGCCCCAGAAACTTCCTATACTCTGGAACAAACTACCCATTCATGCAAGCAAAGCTCCTCATTGGCCCTCTAAGAAAAATCTTGACGACTGGATGGGAAATAGAAAATTCACCCCGGGAATCACTTCAGTGGCACTGCTTGACAGGGGCACAGGAAAATAATTTTCTTGGGTGGTGAAAGCCAGGGAACCTTTTTGACTAGGCTTATATAGGCCCCAGGGGCGATAGCCTAGTTACATACCTATGAACGTATAAAATCCAGATTTTACTTAATCAATTCTGATGGGGAGTCTGGGAAACAGGAAGGGAGTTTGCATATGGATGCCCTTAATATACTTCCGCTGTACTCTTTCTAGTTTACTCATGGTTGTTTTCTTATAAGGTTTCCATATTGTTATTCCATACTCGAGTTTGGGTCTAATGCAGTTAAATAATGACTTCATCATTCCTGATTTACTAGACTTTATAAAGCTTTTTTGTTCAATCTATAGTGCTGTAACTATCATTAATCAATTGGCTGAGATAATTAGAAAAACTCAAAGCTGGATCTACCCATATATCCAGGTCCTTAAATGAATCTACAGTTTCAATCACTGTGTGTTGTATTAAATATTCACCTTTCAATTTATGTCTCCCAAATCCCATATGCTTAGTTTATGATGTATTTATTAGTATATTATTCTCTTGTGCACAAATGGTCAATTTAGTCAAGTTCTTTTGCAGACATGCCCTATATGTAACACATGTAATCAGTTTATCCAATTTCAGGTCATCTGCGTACAGACTGTAAAACACCTCAGATGAAAAAGATAGATCTGAAAGATACAATCTAAAAAAGTAAAGGCCTAGGACAGAGCCCTGTGGGACAACCTGACTTTTAACAAGAATTCCACCTGTTTAATTGCTGTATGATACTTGCCATGTCCTATCTATAAGCCATGTAGCTATTCATCTTATCAACAGTAAATCAATATCTAGTTCTAATTTATTGATCAGTGTCTTGCGTATGACCCTGTCATATCCTTGGTTAAATCTATATAAATTACATCACAGCACAATTTTTTCATTCACAGCTATTATATTGTTATAGAACATCATGTTATAGGTGGTAATAAATCTATTTTCAACATATGCATACTGAACCTTTCCAATTCTGACAATAACTTATCCAATATTTCCTTCTCCATTATTTTTTCACAAGTCTATATGACTCTGGGTTTGTCCTACTCCCCTTTCTCTTAAATACAAGTTTAATAAGTACATGTCTCCAATCTTGAGGAATTTCCACATATGTATGCAATCTAGCAAATAACAGATATAATGGTACTAGAAGTTCTTGCTGAGGCGTTCTCAGGTCATTATTCCCAATTCCATCTCCTCCCAGTGCTTTGTTTGGACCCAGTCTGCACAGATTTTTTTCAATGTAATCTAATTTGATTCCAGTATCTGAGGTTATCTGGATGTCAGTAGAACAACTTACCCCTTTGTGGAGCCAAACTGTTTTGCATAAGACTTTGTAAACACAGCTATAATCTATTGTGTCTGAGAATAAATTTTAGAATCTATACAGTTTATCTTTATATGCATTTTCTTCAAATTCTTCTTGATCTTGTCTCACATTATGCTTAATTTGTTTGTCTAGCTTGTTTATTTCAATTCTCAAAGTTGAAGTTCAACCTTTTTTCCATTTCTTATATTTTTTGTCTCTCACCTTAATCAGGGATCTTGTTCTTATGGAAATATATTCCCCCAACATTGTATGCCTAGATCCTAATGTTAAACATTTTTTTTGCACTCTATTCCTCTTTCAAAGAACTCCAAAAAAGAACAAACTGGTAAAATAACAAAAAAGCAAGCAGGGTGTAAGTACTCCAAACCACACTATTTATTGTGAGCGCTGTCGTCAGAGACAATGCTCCAACTTTATCAGACCAGGTCTGATGAAGTTGTAGCATTGTTTCTGACGAAAGCGCTCACAATAAATAGTGTGGTTTGGAGTACTTACAGCCTGCTTGCTTTTTTGTTATTTTACCAATTCCTCTTTCAAAACTTTCCACATTTACCATCGAAAATCAAGACAGAAGTTTCGGAACCAAACACAAACGGGAGGCTTCTGAACTGACATTACTGGAGGATTCTGGCCTAGGAGGGTGTACTTTCATTTGAGCGTGTTAGCATCCTGAGGGGTGATACGAAATGCTGTGACTCAATCTGAAGACATCATGGACGATGGCAGTGAAAGCACTTCACTAGACCTGATGCCCTTAAGCCTAGAGAAGCCTGCAGCATCCAAATGAATAATGTCACCCCCCTACATCCTTCTTGTGAGTGCACATATCCGAGGGGCATCCTTCTTTTTGAGTGGTATCCACTGTAGGCTTGACTGATGCCTTGGTGCCCTTGGTCAAGATGCACAGTCTTCTCTGGTTCAAATAATCCTGTAAAGTCTTGGCTCTGCTCAATGATCTTCTGATTGAAGTGAAAAGAGTGAAGATAACTAGCGATGACTTGCTTAGTCCACAAATAGAATAAACTCTGCATGTGAGGTCTTTATGGGGATTCTGCTTCCTACCAAAATGTACCTAAAAATATTTAGCTTCTGACAGGTATACCCAATACTCAAACTGCCACTGTTATAACCATATAATAAATAAATCAGAAAGATAAGAAAGTTTCCCCAAAAAGATACTTAACCGAAAACTCTGGAAGCCAAGCTGAACCAACGGACTGACGAAAATTAGCACAATACACATCAATCAGCATTCTTACTGGGGCAAGAAGGTACTGGAGATGGCATGGGCAGATGTACCTCTTAAATCACTGGCATGCTAACTTCTAGGCGAGACAGCATCTTCCCAAACAGGACTAGGAAGAGTACAAAGCTATGAAGTCAGGCTGGACATTAGGTTCTTCTGCAGAAGTTGTCCCAAAAAACTAGCATTACTGTAAGAGTGGGCAATACAATGAACATATGCTGGTAATATTGGTATTTTTCTGTCTAAACACTTGAAGCAGACAGCATTTGTTGACTGCTTTGGGGTGGTAAACAAGAAAATGGAAACATTTGGGATCTGGGATATGTTTAAGTGTGATTTAAGACATATGGTGAAAATCAACATAAATAAAAACAGGAAAAAGAGAAGGAAAAGCTCTGAAGTAAAAGGAGGCAAAAGAGTTGTAGAATAAAGAATCTGAACTGGAGAACAATTCTAGAACACAATTTTAAAAATTTTAAAAGGAAACTGAAGGAATGACAGGAAAGCAGCAGCAGTTTTATACGGACACACTAAAGGTTTGAACCTTTTCAGTTCTTTTGAATAAGAGAGACATGCAGAGAGATTGTCATAATGCGAAATACACCAGGGTCAGCAGCTAAGTTGATATCTAGCAGCAGTCTTTTCACATGCATTACCAAAACTGTATACAAGGGATAGTACATGGGGTCAAAATGGTGATGAAATAAGTTCTTACCTGAATGATCTGGATTTGAAAAATATTTCATATGAGTAAGCAGAGTTACCAACCATTTTTGTTCTGGCTTTCAAAGGATCAAAAGAATGGAAAATAGTTCCAAAATGAATGCTACAGCATGTACAACCTCATGGCTTCTGGGAACTCAGCAGCTTCCTGACCTCCAGATTAGTATGTTTATTTATTCCACAGTTACTACAGTGCACTCTTGACCAGTTAGGGTGTATTGAAAAGATGCATAACAGAAAAACTTCCGTTTATTACAAACATGCAAATGAAACTTATAATTCTTCTTTCTGTAGTAACAATTGTACACCAACACCTTCTGTTCTAATCAATTAATGATTGTACCTGTTCCACTAATCACAAACTCTTCCTCTGCTTTATCTGCTTTGTTTACGACTTTCTACTCTTTCCATAATTCTCAGGCCATACTTCTCGCTCATCTCGACTCCAATTTCTCTACTGTAGGAACTTTTCTGCACAGGTATTATAACATTTACAAAAATCCTGAGTACTTTAAATGGGTTTGGATTATTGGACAACTGAAGATTTTAGTCAATGCAAAAGCTGTGCAGCAAATTTCTGCATGTGCGCGTAATCTTTGAAACAATACACTCAAATATTTTTCTTGTACTTTCTTCTGCATTCAGGTTATGATTGAAAAGGGTCTAAGATGGTTCCTACCTCCTGGTCAACAAAGAATTCTAAAAAGAAATAAATAAATGAAACAAATGGTGGAAAAAAGCTGAATGATGAGGTGGAATTTCCTTCCTTAGCCATGATTTTTGTTCAGGCCATCATTAGATCAAAAAGGCTATGGGGGAAAAAAAACTCTAAAATGCACATCAGAACATCTAGAATCTGAAAGACCTCTAGCATAATTCAGCAATTTCCTCCACAGTTATTACATTGCCATCCTAGTCAGAGTGTTTTGAAAGGATGCAGGAAAAAGCTGAAGAGTACGACAATGTACAAAGATGTAAGAAAGTTAACAGGTACAAAAAATTACTTGGGAAATATGGGTGATGCCATGGTAGAGGGGAAACCACGGGGAAAGCAGTGGGGAATATATGTGGTGGGACAGACACTATGGAGTTCTTCGCCTAGGGTGTTGTTCTACTTAAGCCGGATGCAGATTTGACGCCTTTATTTAGAGCCCTGAAAAGATATGGGCAGTTCTCTAGATCTAAAATTAATGCGACAATGACAAGCAAGGTGAAAAGTGAATTATGCTCCTTCAGATAGCTTAAATAATCAATATGTATCCAGTGTGAATCTTCCTGCCCTGATGAACAGGGCATATAATGCTACACAGACACAGTTAGTGACAACTGCTTGAAATCTGCCAGCTGCAAACTGGGGGTGTTGTGTGAAAAGGAAGAAATCACATGATGCAGTTATGCAATCCCTTCAGGTGCTTAACGCATTTTTAGTGAACAGATCTTGAAATCTTGGTTGAAACTGTTACTGCTAAATGGATACAACAAAGTGGAGTGCCAAGGTGAGAAAGGCTTAATATTCAAGCAGAAACATGGAATAAAAGTAATCTGCGAGCAATTCAGCTGGTCAGACATTTGGAATACTTGGTCAGAGATTTCACACAAGTATTCAGCGGTCGGTATATCGAAACTGGAGATCGGCGGGATAACAAACACAGCCAGATGGATTGATATAAATGATTTTTTAAGAACATCCCCCTCGAGGTGGTTTCTATGATTTTACAAACAATGAAAAGCAGGACATAGAAGGCTCTGAAACAGGTCAAGTTGGGTGGGTAGGAGAAACTGTTACAAGAATGGTAGGAACTTTTTTAGATGTTGAAATAGATCTCCCCCATGTAGTCTTGAGCATGTCAGTTACCAAAGTATGTAATTAATTTGAGAGGATCTAGAATTTCTGAGTAAAAACGTCTACACATATATGTTTATACACCATAGACATCAAGTCTTGTGTTCCTCAGTGCAAGTTTTAGATGGTCATTTAAAAATAAGGATTTGAAGAGTTTGGATTTTTTTATCATGTACTAAGCAGAAGGATTTTAAATCAGAAGGGGTATTGCAGTATGAGGTCTTGATATCTCAAACACTGTTCCTGTTAAGGTACAGGACAAACATGCAACCAAAAATAGTGACAGTTGTGAAAAAAGCAATTACTAGAAATGGAATTCAAATGCAGCCTCCAGCAAAGTATATTTAGTTCAGTTTACAGACTAACCAAATATGTACGACACCAAGGACTAAATCGTCAGGAGATGGCTACCCTAGTGCAGGCATAAAGACATGATGGCAGCATCATAAATCTTTTTCCCCCCAGAAATAAATTAAATTAACTCAACTTTGGAAGACTATGAAAAGAATGTGGGAAAAAAGATGCTTGGGTTACAAGATTAAATCTCACATGATGGAGTTAACAAATACAATTGAATGTTTCCATTATGGGATTAGAGAATTAAATCAGAGTCTGTGTGGTCTCATGTTCATGTATATAACTGCACACTTCTAGTTTTGAATGCAGTTAAAAATCAAATAATCCACCACTAATTTTAATACTCCTGCTACTGCTTATATGTTGAATGTGTTTTTTTCATATTGCAGTTTGCTCGATATGTGGCATATATTAGGTTTTCAGCAACACTTTACAAAACTTCACGGAGGTGTACTTACAAGAAGAAAATGTTGAATCATTTCAGAGGATGACAAGCCGAAGACAAGGGCAGACTAGTTGAGCTATAATGTAATTAAAGAATACCCCTTAATGTTTTTTTCTGTTGTAAGAGCACTTGGGTAAGGCCTCTGCAACACAGTTTCAAAGTGCTGGACTCTGCAGTTTGCTCTGTGGTATCAATACTTTAAAAACATACTACTACTACTGTCAGCTACAAGGCAGATACGCAGAATTCTGAATTACTCTCTTCCACCAAGTAACAAGAGTTGGCTCTACTGAAGATTTCACAAAAAATACAGGTTTGACGGCAGCAATGTTCACCATTAACAGGTAATACTACAGCATTTTTTAGTGAACAAGATCTGAGATTTTGGCTGAACCTAGAGCTGCCAAATTGATGCAGAAGGTTGGGATGCCAAGGTAAGAATATAGTTTACAGAGCCAAATTAGTTGGCTGTACACCTTGGATCAGGAGGTACATAAAGTATGAAACAGCTTCAGCAAATACCCACTGACGCCATACATCGTGCAAAATGTTGGCAGTTGCGGGGAGACCAAAAATGAAACAGTAATGAAAGATTACACTTGATATTTTTGAATATCAAGATTTGAAAGAGGCACAATTCTTGCTTATAGTGGACAGACATTAGTGTCTCATACTGATTAAGTATTAATACTGTCTTGCTTAAAATTAGCAGCAACACAAAGTGTTAGGAAGAAGCAGACATAACTTTCAACATAGCATACTTTGCAATTCAAGCCTCCGCAACCCTGTCACAGCTACAGATACCCAGTACATTTACTTTCTCACAATGCTGCATCTTCAATCAGTCTGCAGCACTCCGAACACTTTTTTGTTCTGGTACCTTCCAAACTTCATGCTCTTCAACCAAATCTCATTTCAACTCATAACTCTGCAAGCACCCTCATTTTACCATCATACTTCTCAACCTCTTAGTAACCATTTTGGTGGTGCTGCGGTAGCGTTCTCGCCTCATACCAAGACGTTGTCCCGTTCGATTCTCAACTAGAGCGTCTTCTGTGTGGAGGCATACGTGAATGGGGTGTGCCTTCGTTGAAGGTTGTGCGTCAGTGCTGGTAACCCGGTACATAAAAATCCACTACCAATCATTAGCAGACCGGAGTTCCGCTGTGGCGACCCCTAACCGGGAAAAGCCGAAAGACACAAACAAACTTCTCAACCTCTTAGTGCAAGAAATCTGGACAAACCCCAAAATAGTAGGGAGACAAAGGCTCAAAAATAGGGACACTTTTAAACATTGTTCCTATAGACTCAGAAAACTGACATAACATGTTTTGTATTAGCATGCATTTTCTGAAGGGTATGAAGTCTGTCATTACTTACTAACTACAATCCTCAATGATTTACTTGAAAACCACAAATTTCATGAGGAACAGACCAAAAATACGAGGCAAAAATCTGGACATTCTGTGAAAATCTGGACAGTTGAGAGGTATGCTTACCACGCATTTTAAATATAAAGTATGCAGAAAGTCTACTGCACAAAATTAAACTCCTTTTAATGCTTCTCATGCATATCATTACAAAATATCACAGAACGTTTCACCTTCCATACCTCTTTCATGATCTTCGCTCCCTTCTTATTGTTGAATTCAAGCTGTGCAAGGGCCTGATCAATCGACATACCACGAATCTAAAAGCAACAAACTTAACAGTCAGTGCTGACACAGAACTTAAATACCATATCATTTTTGGAGAAGTTATTTTTGATTGTTGTAATACATACAGATACACATATGCAAATGCATTTATACCTATGCATATAGAACTATTTATTGACTCAGTTGTGAAAAAAATATTCATGAATCAAAAGTTGGAGTCTTCTGTCTTCTCAACAAATAGTATACAAAAGGCAGTATTCACCCTCTCCCTCCTGGGCCCCAAGAGAGAGCCGGAGTCAGCTTTACTAAAGTGTAACTTGCAGCAATGTTTTCCAACACTGACACACAAAAACAGCAGAATGACAAAACATAATCTCCACATGCATATTATACAAATATGTGTAAAATGTGTGTGTATGCATGGGCTTTTTTCTTTAAATCATAGCAAAGTGACTGTCAGTGGTGGACATTGATGAAGGGAACAGCATGCTGATTTAGACTGCAGTTTGGAGTGAAGGTCCTACAGTAAAACTTCTCTCATCAAATTTATTTTTTTGCACTGCACGTTTCCTGTTCTGTGTGCAACAATCAGTGACACGGTAGCTATAAAGATCCTTCCATTTTTAATGAGATAAGGCTGTATGAGAGCTGAAAAGTTATAAAATTTGGAGAAGTGATATTGATTTGGAAAAGAAAAATACAAGCTCCAGGCTCACCTCTTTACTTTTAGACCGAGGTAGGAATACAGCTTTGGAAATACCCATGGAAGAACTGAACACAGACATATGTATGGAAAAACTGAGGAGTACTTTACCAAGGAAAGAGAAAGAGCTTATGAGATACATACACTGTACTTCCTACACATTTTAACATCCCAATGATGGATTATACTGTTGAGTTTGATCTTGGGTATAATCATAGCCAACCTTTAATCTGGCTGGATACAGAACTGACCTGTAAGTCACAGAACAGTGCTTCTGCTGGTGTCCATGAGAAATACCTCTAACTGCATGTTTAGATTTGACTCTTGCCTTGGAAAACTGACCTAAAGCACACTGTAGACAAGACAGTAATCGTGCCCACAAGAGGAATTCAAGTAAACATAACTGCTGCTTTCTTCACTGCCTAGGAAATGGGTATACTGCATCTTCATAGGAACCCACCAGTGAGAACCTTTACCTCGTTCCAATTCTGTGGACCTCTTTTGTCAGGAGACACTAGTATGCTATTTACTAAAGCACAGTCCAATCAACAAAAGATGGTCTACAAAGAAGTGAATAAGCAAAGTTACTACTGGGACACCATAACAACATAGTGTTTTCAGAAGAGCCACTTAAAGATACAAAACCTGTTGTCGAATCAGTGGGCTCTGCGATCAACAGCAGAGTGCAAAAGCACCTTGTACAGAGAAAAAGGCTAGTTAGTTACTTCACACATTAGAAAAGAAAAAAAAGTAGTGATGACTATAATGTAAACCAAGTTGTACATTGTTGAACTTAAAAGTCATAAAAAGTAACAATTCCAGTGAAAAAGAGGCCACACATGAAATTGTTTTCGCAAGATAATCCCCTTTTAATCAAAAACAAGTAATTAAAAAGAAAGTTGGGGCTGTGATAGAAATGGGGAAAATGACAAAGTAGAAACATTTAAATGCCTAGTCAGGCATGATGTAGCCTTATGACATTCCTGAATTAACCATCTTGATAAAAAAAAAGAAAGAGCTGAAAGCAAGATGCTGGTGGTCAATGAAGATATGACAAAAATATAGAAGCTAAAAGAAGATGCTAAAAAAATCCAGACAACTTTCATGTGCCTTTTGCAATAATATGAAAACCATGATGGTTAACTTCTTCAGTAGGGATTTCAAATGCATATCTATTTTATAGGACTGTGAACAATTGAGACACCGAAAACTAATAATTCTTAAGCCCAAGCATCTGTGCAGTGACTACTGGCTAAAAAAATGAAACAAAACTGGCACTAGCGACACAAGTCAGAGTCAAATCCATGGTATCTTCACATTTCACCTGTTTCAGTGGGAGAAGCACTGAAGAGGAAGAAACCTTCAGACATTGCAAAACAAAAAAAATGTATTCACTTTTGGGCAAACATTTTATTTTTATTTTTTTTTTAACTTTTATTTTACATTTGATGACCGGTAAAGTCTGACTGGACACAGGTCCATTTTCAGCAGAGGCCAGGGGAGAAAAGCTCCACTTAAAACAATGCTAACAAATAACATGTTATAAAATACAACACTGTTTTCTTAATGCATACAAATATTACATAAGAACAGATTTCACATTTCTTCACAGACATATGTAAGGATACAATACTATATTCTTAAGGCATACAAATAGTATATAGGAACATATTTAACTTTCTTCACAGACATACAAGTCAATACCATCAGAATAGAACATTGTTAGTAAAGAGTAAGTATTCAGAGGTTAGGCAAAATTAGGTGATCCTTGGCAGAATCCTTGCATCACTGCAATGTAGTGGATTAGCCTGGGGAGTCACATGGGCACAGCCAATTGTTAAAAGAGTGGGTTTTAAGTAGTTTCTTAAATTGTGGAGCAGAACTTGTAGATGTTATGCGTTTTTGAAGTGAGTTCCAGATATTTGCTGTTGTACAGGAAAAATATATTTGCTGGCTTCATTCTTATGTTTGATGACATTTATGAGATTTCATCTGTTGATCTTAAGGCTCGAGTGGTGGGTGGTGTAGGGTTGTATTAGATCCTGTAGAATGGGGGGTTTATTATGGAGGTAGTACAGTTTGTGGGCTGTGGAGAGTTGAGTAGTAGGAAGTAGTTGGGGCAACTCAAGCCAGTTGAGCTGTTTGATGGAAAGACAGTGATGGGCTCTTTCACAAAACCTGTGTTATTACTGTATGGGGTTGTTCAAGAATGAAGAGAGAAGACAGAGAGCTGACAATTCAGCACTCAAAAAACAATACAATTCATGGAACAGAGGACTCACAAGCATGAATAAACACTTGTGGACATTTTGTTGAAGGCAAAACAAAACACAAGAAGAAATGGGAAACTGACAGACTGGGTTTGTACAGCAAAGAAATCCATGGATAATGTACGCTACTACACAGCCCATACCAGCTGGTATATGTGCAAAACTCAAACCTTACATCAGTCTTAACTGATAAACCACAGTGCCTGAGGTTAGTAGCATGACTAAATGGGTAGAGTTTACCTTCGCTGCACTGCATGCTACATGTACTGCATTTACTTCATGGTGTTGTATTAAAACTGGATATACTGGACAATAAGACAAGGGGTCCTTGAGGAGTAAGTGGCTAAATGTTAAGATGATTTGTTGGGGTCAAACAGAAAAAAGGAAAAAATGTCTCTCTGGTTGGCAAATGCCTTGCTTTACTGCTTCAAATAAGGTCAAATACAACATATGTGGCAACACTCACATTAAATATCATGTGCATTTCGCTATCTTGCACTGGTGTAATAAAGTCAGCAAGGAAAGTGAGTTTCCCCCCTATGCTAATTTTATTTGAGGGAGTCAAAAGATTTTCAACAGTTGTGATGCCCCACTTACATGTACTTCAGATCAGACAGGAGGAGCCTAAAGGTGCCACTGGTAGTTCCATATATATATATATATATATATATATATATATATAGTCGAAAGAAAATTTGTGTTAAAAACATTTATTGTCATATAGATCTTACAATCCTCTCCTCCACTTTTGCAGGACAAGCTACTGAGGCTCTCTCTCCATTTCCTCTCTTTTTCTTTCAGGTATTGCAGCCTTTCCCTCTCACCGTTGATAAATTAAATTAAGGGGAGTGCAAAAGCACTAAAATGAGTACATGGACCCCCCAAAAATGCTATCTCATATTTCAAAGCAAACCACTATCCTCAACTGTGAGACTTGTTTATTTCTATTCTTAATCAAAACAGCATAGTGAATAGTGTACTTCTTCTTCTTTCGGCTTTTCCCAGTTGGGGGTCGCCACAGCAGATTATCTGTCCGCTCATGATTGGCAGTGGAGATTTACGGTGTCAAGCTGCCAGCCCGGTGCCCAACCTTCCACAGAAGGCATACACATGCACACACACACACCTGGGCCAATATAGAGTGTCCAATCCACCTACTGCATGTCTTTGGGATGTGGGAGGAAACCGGAGCACCCGCAGGAAACCCACGCGACCACAGGGAGGACATACAGACTCCGCACAGAAGGCACCCCAGCCGAGAATGGAACAGGAGAACCTGTTGCTGTGAGATGGCAACGCTAACCGCTGCACCACCATCGCCACCCAATACACAAAAGATCAAAATCACTGAAAATAAGATTTGAAGATCTGCCTTATTATCATACTCCCAAGCTCATCAATGCAACCTCATTAAGTCCACTGACTACTACTGACATGGCATCTTTTCTCTTAGCTGCTAATAACTGAAAATATTAAAACTAGAAAACTACCCAGATTTGCAATCTAAACTACCACTTGGGGAGAAAAAATACTCATTAAGTACTAATCAGGAAAACAGAAATACAATGCTAAGGTCCCTATTCCAATATAAAATAAATAAAAAGCTAAGAATCATTTTCATAGACTGACAGCAAATACTCTCAAAAAGTTTCACTAAAAGCACTTCTGAGAAACTTAAATATACCAACTCTGAGGTTGTACAATAGTGAAGAAAAAAGGAATTTCCCACTTTTAGTGAAAGTGCTCTCAGCAAAACATTTTCACTGAAATGGAGGACACCAAAAGTGCTGATGAGTTAGTGACAGGCTCCCAAAAGGCATTTACATGACTCAGGCTGGCTACCTGGAATCCTCTACCAAAATAAATAAAACAAATCTTTCCACAATGAATGCATTTAAAGAATCTTTAAGCACCTTAGCAATGAAGCTAGCTGCAAGTGTTATAGGTTTAATAGTTTCCATTCCCATGTCTAACACTCAGTAGTAGCACCTATACTATTACAACAACAAATACTGTGCATAAATTGCATTGTAATAACTAGTACAATGGGTTGTTTATTGTTCTATGCTCAACTCTTTAATGCTACATACAAGTCTATAGATTTCTTTCTTCTCTTCTACTTTCTTTTATTGTAAATGTCTATCCAACTGTACTACTCTGCAATTATGTACACATGCTCAGTTAAGATCTCATCTCTTAAGCTTGGGTCAAGGCTGAAAAGGGTCAGTAGACCAGTCCATCTTCCCAGTTAAGTATATATATATATATATATATATATATATATATATATATATATATATATATATATATATATAAAAACACCACCCTTCTTTGCCCCAAGCCTCTGTGGTCACCAGGCCTGACTTAGAGAAGATGGAGGGTAGGGCTCAGAACACTTACAATTATGGCAGACCCCCCTACACTGACTCAAGAGGTTTGCATGTTGTGGCAGCAGAAAAGGTTTCTTCTTTGTCATTTGTAGTATGTGGGAGAAACACCTCAGCCTTGGCCAGAAAGGCCTCTCTTCCCTTATCTTCTGAATTACCATGGGAAGCAAGGGGAGAGGAGGAGCATAAAGAAACAGACATCTCCAGTTTATGGGAGAAGGCATCCACTACCCAAACTGTATGAGGTACTGTGAAGCAAAATTTGTTTAACCATATATTGTTTGAAGAAAGAAAAAAATGTCTGTCTCTTGGAAAAATCCACCTGGTCACCAGGTTCTGGAAAGTTTTCTTGTACGGAGTCCACTCATGTAGGTCTGCAGACGTCCTGCTTAGTTAATCCACAATAGAGTTCTCTGAGGGACTGTAAGCTGCTGCCAGGTATGCACTAAACTTTAAGGCTTTCTCTCAGGTCTATGTGACTTTACTGAATAAATAAAGTGTGGGTTCCTACCTGCTTACTGATGTACCACGCCACTTTGTTATTGTCTGTGACTATCTTCAGAATCTCTGGCTTCCACACTGTTTTCACTGCTTCCAGAGCATACTGCACTGTTACCATTTACATAAAGATATACTTGCACTGTTCTTTCCACTGGAATCCAGGTGCACTGCACTTTGAGACCTAGTGTGTGGGCTCTTCAGTCCTGCTTTGAGGCATCCATCATGAATGCTGGGTGTTGGGTCATTTGTCTGAAAGGCATTCCATGTCTAGGATTATTGTTGACCCACTAGTCCAACTGCTTCCAAACACATGCAACACTGGTATCACTGTCTTCAGAGTCTGAAATTGCTATTCATACATGCTCCTTGGGAATCATTTAACTTCCTCATGAGAAGTCTTGCTAATGGGACCATTTACAATGATGGAGGCCTAGTGGCCTAAAAAGACGAAAACCGGTCTGTCCACTGAGCCTTGACTGCTACTTTCTGAAAGAATACAGTTAGGGACTCCGCTTTGCCTAAAGGCATGAAATTCCTGCAGGCTTTTGTGTCTAGGACAGTCTCAGGAATACAGTCTTCTGGATGGGGTACAGTGAACATTAACTTGGACAGACGCTAAGTTTATGGCCCTCTGTATACCTCGAAGGACTGGGCTTAAATGACACAGCTGGTGATGTCAGGGTAGATTTGGGTAACCTTGATTCTGCAGTTTGATAACATTTCAGGCCAGGAATTCTAGTGAAAACTCTGGAAAAAGTAGCTAAACCAAAGGTAAACGATGTAAGCATAAACTGCAACCTCTCCATCACTTCAAACCTCAGATGTTGCCTGTATCCTTTGAATACTGGAATATGTATGAAGGCATCACTGATGTTCAGGGTTACCAGGAATGTGTGAGGGCTCAACATGGGAAACAATACCTATAGAGTTAATGCTATGAAAGTCAGACTTTTAGAAGTTTGATTAGTTTAGACAGGTCCAAAATGGGTCTCCAGGGGCCTTTACTTCTTTGTCCTAGAAAAAGCTTCCCGAGTTTTCCTCGCCTTGCGGTACCTTTTGGATGGTCTCTTGGGGTAGCATATCTTACAGAATAAGTTTTACCTTGTGTTCTCTAGTCCTTGTGACTCAATGGACTCCTTTAAGGCTTTGAAAGGAATTTGAGTTTGTACCCCCTGGATACATCGGCTTTATCTACCTGTGGATGTGGTAAGCCACTGTTGGTACCAAATGGCTAACGTACCTTTTATTAGCAAGAGGTTCAATTCTCAGCTGAGGTGCCTTCTGTGCAAAGTCTAAATGCCCTCCCTGCATTTGCCCAAGTTCCTCCGGGTGGTCTGGTTTCCTTCCGCATTCCAAAAACGTGCGTATGGAACATTTCTCCCAGGGGCTCTAACGAAAGTAGGCTCTGTTCCAGTTAGACTTTCCCTATAAACAAATGTTAAACAAATAAATACATTATTACTGGCTTTGACTGTATGGGGGCTGGGTGAGATTTTTGGGGGTTGGAGGAAGAAGAGGTTGCTGTAGTGAAAGATGCACCCTAGTGGCCAAAGGGTCCTATTGAATCCCCCCCCCCTGCATTTTCCTGCTGCCAATTTCTTTTTGGTAGACTTTTCTACTTTGGGTTATTTCCATTTTCCTCGCTTCTGGTAGAAAAGTTGCTGTTTAGAGGGACAATTTCTGTTGTATTATGGTAGGGGAGGATGCAACACATGGTTTACAGATTCCACAGTTTTCCCTTTATCCTCCAGCTTTTTCAGATACATTCTATGCCTGAGGTCCAAAGAGCAGCTCTCTTCCCAGGATCACTGAACAGCTGTACCTTTACTTCCTTATTAACAGACTGTGTCCACAGTCAAGAATACTTTTGACAAACAAACCGAATAGCAGCCTCTATGGATGCTGCACCTATTGCATCTTATACACATTTTATAGCATGTTTAACAAAATGCAGCAAGGTCTGAACTTATTAGACTAAGGCAGCTTTCCTAGTTTTGGACATTTTCTTAATATTTACGACTATGAGTTTGGTAAACCAGAGTCCTGAAGGCCAAGACTGCTGAAGCATAAAGATTTTCACTCTACCTGCCCAGTAATCAACACATCATTAGGAAGAGTATTGTGTCCTGAAACTAGTATAGCTCCCTTAGAAGATTCCCAGGACATCTACGGGTCTGCAGCAAGGATTTTATGTAGGCATTTGTAAGAAGCACGCATCTCCGTGGGAGTGGAAACCTTAAATGCATCTAGGAGGGTTTCTTGACTGGTGGAACAACAATTGACTTTGGAGGCCTAAACCAAAGAAGTTCCATGCCTTTTTTTTCTGGAAGAGAGGGGGCCAAGGCCTCATAGACTTGCCACTGGAAATGCTCTTTCTCAAGGGAAAAAGTATCCCACAAGACAGGTCCTCTGGTGGATAGTCAAAGGTCAGGTTGTCTTCACCATCTGTATCATAAGAAAAAGAAAAGGACATCTGAGATCTAGCCTTTACATCCTCTCCCTCTTTCTGCGAGTCAAAGAAGTCTGTTATCTGTTACAGACACTTACCTCCTTCTCCTGGAGGCCTAACACCAGACAAATAGAGCCTAACTGGCTCACTACGTTAACTCTGAATAACTTGCCAACCTCCTCATACCAAGTTAACTCACTCTTCAGAGAGTTATAAAGGGTCTAGGGCTTGGGGATCACCAAGTGTTAGCTTAAACTTGGCAGAAGTCCAGGCCTCAGAGTGGGGGCTTTGATTTCAGGGCAGCTATAATGGTCTTGGGGAATGCAAGGGAAAGACTGACAGGTTATGACTTTTTAACTTTGCAAACTTTATCCTTGAAAATGAGGAAAAGTAAACTGTCCACCTCCTGTTTGATAAGTAAGCAATGACTGTAATCCAACACATTCTCCCTTCACTCACATCAGGGCTGTTTAACTTAGCTAGCCAGAAATGGAATGTCAACCTCCAAATTTGCTGTGCCAGTCACCTCAGTCATAGTAGGTGTCAGCTTCAGGGGCTGATCAATCAACTCTGTGATATTTATGTCCTCAGACCTAGGGTCCCTAGAGTCCCTAGAGTCCTCAGACTCCCTTTACTTAGTCCTCTCCCTTTCTTTCTGAGGGGACGTCCAACTGACTAGCATCTGACATTCTGGAGGACCAGAGAAAGGTCACAAGCCTCTTTTTGCTTAATCAGGCATGGACATCCATATGTCTTATTCAAAGAATTCTGGGCCTCGATTCCTGACAAATATTGAAGGCGGTGATGCTGTACGTCAATCCTAAGTAATATACATACTACTGCATTAGTCTTTAAATGATTTTTGCCTTTTCCACATGCACTTGACTCCTTTAGTAGATGATGACATACCCAAGATCGACTCCTTTAGTAGATGATGACATACCCAAGATCTCCAATTAGGTACGACAGTACACAGATGTCCCGAGTGTCTACTGTAAAGAATTCAGCAAAGGTTACAAAGAACAATATACAAGATGCAGGATTCCACAGTGGAGTATTTATCTGCTTGCATTGTGGCCTGGTCCAATGGACTAACAAATGTCCTTTCTCTGAATGATGCACTCTGCATGTAACAAACATGGAAAGAAAAATTAAAGACTGTCAGATGTATGCACGTGCACACCAGGTATATGGGGATATTAGAGTAAAGATGACATTACCTTGACAGGGATGGCAGCATGCTCAGCTTGGAAATCCTTCCCCATCAGCCTTTAGCCTGCACCAAAGCTCCTTAAAATTATTAATGCAACAGCGATCTGAAACCAGAACAAGTGACTCTGACATTCCACCAGCTGGGGGAATACGGCTTCTTAAAATTAGTTGTATTTAATGATGGATCGCCTGGATGACACTTTTTTCATCAATCTGCAGACAGCTGGAAGGATCATGACAGTTGTGTGTAGTACATTAGCAGAAGAAACACTTTCCTTAGAAGATGGAAATAACACAATGTTGCTTGTAAAACTATTTTCACAGCAAGTCTCGGCTCTATGGTGTACAAGGATAAAGCATTGACTACAATCCAAAGAACCTCTGCTCAATTAATAGTTGGGACACTGGAAAAGCTGGGGGGGGGGGGGGGTTGGGCAGAGAAACATAGGCTGGCTTTCCCCATCAAGGGAGACTGTCTGTGGTCCCAGTCTACCAAATACCCCCATGCAAGTGAAGGCTTCCATGTTAAATAAGCCACAGGACCAGGGAGATATAAACTTGGTCATCCCAAGCTGGTACTGATAGCTGTCGTGTTTTATACATGTGGAACCATATGCATGTCAGGAGGACAGAAAAGAATCTCCATGGTAATATGGTCGCCCATGTAAGCCATCAGGAGTGAGATTAGATCCATTTCAGAAATGCTCACTCCCTGAAACACTGCTGGAGGAGTAGGCACCATGTACTTCTTGGCCCAGCAGCAGATGGGAAAGGACACCATACTGCTCCAGTCTGCAGAAGGGATAACAACCAGACTTACCTGAGTTGATGGTTGCATGCGTCCGCCAGAGGTAGCAAAGCAACACAGTCAGACACAAAGCACCCTCACTGACAAATGGGTAATGGTGTCTCTGGATGCCTATTTCCTACATATTTGGGGAGGTGGAATGAACAAACTCGAATCAGACTGGGAAAGGCTCAATTGGTTGGCAGACACAGGTGCGAAAAAAAATACAAGAAAAAAATTTTTTCACAGCTCAGTTCAGTTTGGCTGATGTATTTGGTTACATGCTCTCCATTCAAATGGGTCAATGTTAAACATTTACTGCTGGATACTAAGCCCACTAAACCTGTTTCAGAGAACACACTACACCCATACATGAACAGAATTAAACAAATTCAGACTGAGGAAAAAAGTACAGTTGTGTAAGCAAACATCCATAACAGTAGATGCTCTAATACACTACTGATGTAGTAGCCTAAGATATGGGTTATATCCTCGTCTAGGATATGATCACCAGACAACCTACAAAAATTCAGGGCACCTTTCACACAGACCCAAACTGCAAATGGCTCAATCAGAGCCATATAAAAGGCAGTTCGGGTGCCAGAAGCTTCAGAGCTTTCTTGCCCAAAGAAGGGAGGCTACAGCCCTGAAAGAAAAAAATGGTAGAAAAGGAACAACCTAAAAACAACAATGCAATTATATACACAAGGGCATATACATCTACACTACAGCAATATACAAACACACACGCACAAAAAACAGGAATGACAATTTCCAGAGGTTTGTCTTATGCTGTTTTTTTCTGCTATGTTCACCATAACAGATCACTTACAGACAGGGATAAGCCCCATTCTACCAAGGTTTTGGCTTCATCTATGGCTTTTTGGAAAGGGGTTGTCTCTTAAAGATATCCCATAGACAGTAACTTTGCCCTCTGTATACACCTTCAGAAAGCATTACAAATTGGATTTTTTCCAGGTCCAAAATAGGCTTTGCACGGACCAATTCCCAGAGGCTCCTGGATGGTTGAATTCCTTCTTCCTCCTACTTATATGTGCATAAGCTGCGTTTATCTACCCATATAGCTTAGGCTACTGTAACAATGATCTAAATGTCGAACATAGCACAGTTGTGTAAGTAAGCTTACCATAACAGTGGATGTTCTGATAGATCACTTGAGGAAGCCATCCCTTCCTTCCAGCCCCATTATTTTTCCAGCAGTTTTATAGGACACTTGTCAATGGCCTTAGGAACATTTCCCCTACGATAGCTGTAAACAATGTAACTACATGGCAGGCAGTTCCTACCTTGTCCAGGCACTCCTTAACAGAACTACTGGTTTGAACAAAACATTTTGATTGCAACTCCACCTACATTGTTTATGCAGCCAAATGTAACACATGTACTGGAAAGACCATCTGGAAATTAATGTATGACATATGATAAATTAATATTCTGACATCATCAGGACCAAGCAAACATAACCGTGTTCTCTTCAGGTACATTATATGCACAGAACTCAGAAAGTTTTCCTTTTCTTTGCCCTTGATTCTCATGTCAAACCATTAAATGGTGATGGTGATACATCTGAAGACTAAGGACTTTTCTGGCAGCTACCTGTTCTTTATGAGAATTAATAATAGTGTAAACATCAAATGTGCATTAAAGAACTTGGCTTCCAAGTTATTAAGCTTTTTCTTTGTAATGGTCACTTAAGGAAACAGAAGAAATTAGGAGTGGTTCTTCAATTAAATTTTTGTTGGATTTTATTTAGTTACTGGTTTACTGAATAGTTGTGGTGGTGTATAACTGTAGAAGTTTAACTGTTAGCAACATGAAAGTTCTAATGTCTGCTGTGTGCCTAGATTCCTTGGTGCAGTGTGCTTCTTAAGAAACTTGTCTCTCTTGCTCTTTGGTTAGTTTGTCTATCAAGTCTGAGTTTTATTTAACTTATTTATTTTTGTCAAGCAGGAAACAGAGCAAGTTTATTTGTGAGCTGTTTCTCATTACACCCACTGACATCATAAAGCTATTTATGTTAAAACATTCATAGCTCTAGGACTATGTAGTGTCATATATAAGCTGCAATTTCCCCTTCCTTGAGGCAATAAACCTCTTCAGCCTTTTGCAGTTTAAAGGTGAAGAAACCACTGGCAGCAAATTTAACTAGTGGAGCTTCGAAAAATAGGATACATGTTGCCCTGGCTGACTTAGGGAAGAAAGCTGGAAGGAAGACAAGACCTGAAGACTCTCAAAATATATATTTTTAAAGGCTACTTTACTATCTCAGCTATTTCTTTACCCTTCTGCAAGAAGTTTCTACAGACTGTGTTAACAAATATATAGGAAACAAATATTAAGAGAGTCTCTGTAAACCACTGACATTTTTACTTTGGACTCTCAACAGTATTTCTCACTACAACTCTAAGCGGACAGAACTAGGATCTAACTGGAGAGGCTATGCAATATAATCTAATTTGTTGTGCTCAAGCAAAAAAAAAATGACAATCTTATTAGTGGAAAGCAGCTTTCAGCTATTTTTTCACTGCTTTTTCCATCAGACAAACAGCAACTGACAAATAATCATTAATCCAAGCACATCAGGATGTCTGCCTCCACAACAGCATTCAATCTTACAAGAAAATTTTAAGTTGTTGATAAGCAGCTATTGTTGGCAAGTCTGAACTGTGTAAAACAGATCCCAATCTTGCAGCCCAGAAGACTCAAGCAGCCCTTAAATTTGTATATTTCTGGGTAAAAGAAATACTACACTATACTATTTTCATGCACAGTGCACAGCCAGCAAGGTGCAAAGGACAGGCTTCACCCACGCAAGAACAGTGGTGGTAGTAGCAATAAACAGGGCACAGTGAGATCTCTTTTAGAAGTGCTGTATCCAGTCTGAAATGCAGCATCTAAGTAAAGACAAAGATTAAATGAAGTTCACAGAATGACTGTAAAGATGTGTTGAACTACTTGAAAGTCATACAGTACAAAAGTGAGGAAGCACAACATGTACTGCCTAGGAGGACTGGAAATAGACTGCACAGGGGAGGGGACGGAAGGTGGTTAATGCAGAAATCTTCAGATAGCTTAATAATTAGCTAATAGTTAGCAATCTAGTAACAGTAAAAAAATCAATTTGCAAAAAAAATGAGATGGTTTTAGGCTGGAAGAAAACATGGTTAAGTGGAAAATACTCTTCATACAAACCGGTTGCGTGAAAAAAAAAAAAAAAACTTCCAAGAGAGAAGGTCATGGTCAATACACAGTCAGTAACTATGGAATATACAGAAATAAATGGCAACCTAGTTGGTCAAAAGGACTAATTTACCTTCAATTCCATACAATTTGATGATACTGACAGGAAAGGAAAGTGGCATGTACAGAAACGGACAAGAAGAGTGCAGAGGAATAATGCATTACAGAAGTGTTAAAACATACAGCTCTTACCATTTTAGCCAAATACCACATTTTGTCCTTGCTATATTTGATCTGCCTTCTACAGTGGTAGACTTCCTGTAAATAAAGAACAGCAAGTATGGTTTTACATATTTTTCAAAAAATGAAAACTCTTGTGTAGTAATGTTGTATTGTTCATGATAAAATGCAACCTTTAAATGAGGATATAGCTTATAAAACGATCTGTAAACATGTACCTCTGATCTGCTTTAATTACAGAGACTAGCAACTAAAAAAAAACACAGTTATTGAAAAAAACAAAACAAAAAAATTCAGTAATACTCAGAGGACAAATAAGGTCTACAGAAGCCAAATTTGAGGTAAGTTTTGCCTCCCAGGCCAAGGACAACCACAAGGCATTTTTTAACTATATCTACACCCTCAAAAGAAATACACAATTGTGTGTACAGCTCATTGTCAATGGAACCACTTATACTGAGCCAGAAGATATAGCAAATCTACTGATTGGCAAATTCACATCCAACTTTACCCCTCTCTCCCCCTCAATCTTCCCTCAAGAAATACCGTCAAATATAACTCATCCTGCTATCACTAGGGAACAGCTCCTTAATGCTCTCTCTAAGCCTAAAAACACTGCAGCAATGGGCCCAGACAATACTCCAGGATGCCTTCTAAATAGCATGACACATGACCTATCAGGCCCTCTGGAATTGCTATTTAACTGCAGCCTCCAAACAGACTTCATGCCTCATGAATGGAGAACAGCAACAGTCATCCCTCTGCACAAAGGTAGGCCATCTACAGATCCATAAGTCTCACTAGTCTCACATGCAAAGCCATGAAAAGAATTATCAAGAAAATGATCAGTAATGACATAGGAAACCTCCAGACAGTGGACCCAACCCAATCTGGTTTCATCAAGGGGCAGGTCATGCTTATATAACTGGGGAGTCCATCTCTACAAAGAGGCCAGTCACAAGCAGAGTCTGACACGGATCGGTCTTGGGACTGCTGCTTTCTGGCATTTACTTCTCTGAAGTCAATGGTCTCTGTCCGATGAAATCTGCAGATGACTGCACATTAGGAGCTGCCACTGAATCCCCCACTGACACAAATGTTCTCCAGAATGGGCTGACACGGACAAATAACTGGTGTCAGAGCCATGGACTAAAACTAAATGCCAAGAAAAACACAACAGTATCCTTTGAGAAGTCATCCATCGCTGGTAACTAGCATATTGGCAACACACCCCTAAGAGTTGATACAATAGTCAGGGACTTGGGGACACTCAGACAGTAAACTAACCTTTGACCATCATGTGTCTATAGTAGTGAGGAAATTATTCTATGCTGTGCAACTTATAAACAAAGGTATGGCATATAGGTTCAAGGAAGTCATTGTTCCATTGTATTCGGCATTCATCAGACCTATCACGGAGTACAATGCCCTCTTTGGTATGTACCTAACCAGGCATATGCAACAATTGGAATGTCCACGGGAGGTTCCTCACTAACAGAATACAGGGCGTAGGTAACATGGTCTTTGCAGACCGCCTCAAGGCCCTATCCCTGTATTCCATCTCCTATAGGCTGTTGAGGGGGAGATCTATGCCTGGCATACAATGCATGGTCAGACCCCACTATGACAGACCTCCTGCACAGCCACAAAACAAACACTGCCATAATTACCCATTGTAAAGACTTAAACCTCGTCTGTGATATAAATAGGACCTGCTGGAAAGACGGGTATGTATCCCAGAGACAACAACTTCTCTGGAACAGGCACCCCATCCATGTGAAGCAGAGTTCTTCCCTATCCCAATTCAAGTTCAAGTATAACATGGATAACTGAATGGGGAACTGGAAATTTATCCCTGGTTTGTCACCTATGTCTCTGACACGGACAGCCTGTGAATGGTTAATTTTCCAGTCCCCTGCTAGTCAATGTTTCATCTCCCAAGGCCCAGTTTACACTTTTCAAGGGTATGAGAACTTGGAGATTTGGAATGCAAGGCTAGGCTTAAAAAAGCTCTTGTGGTCATTAGTTTAGTAAATACCTATGAACTTATGAACCTATAAAATAACAACATATAACAACATACTTCATGTATGCAAACGATGCATGTAGTAAGGTAATCAATTTACTAAAAGAAGCAGACTGGCTTAAGATAATAAACACTGAAAAGGATCAGTAGATCAGCTTACTCACCCCATTAACAAACTGCAATAAATACATTAAAAAATAAACAAAAACAAAGTGAATGAAGCATACTGATTTAGTAACAAACTAGAATACTGAGTGGGAGACCGGCAAATTTAATATAGAACATTTAGTGCTTTTGTCTTGCATTTTACAAAAGACTTGATCAGAACAAATTACAAGCTGTGCCTAAAAAAACAAAACAAAACTAAGCTCTTAAAAAATTTAAGGCAAATTACCAGTGGTATGAACCTTGGCTCTAGAGGATCGTCACTGCTGAAGTGACACCCAGACTACATGGGAAAAGGGGTTGTGGATGAATGGATGGATTTTAAATTCTAATGGTCCACCTGGTTTAAATGAACACATTAACATAAAATGTATATCACAATCAAATGTTTACAAATAATTAATTTTAGTGTTGTACTTGTAATAAGAATAAGTTTATTAGTTTTTTTTTAAAAATGCATGTTTTATGTCAGGATATATTATGTTCAGCTGTTTTTTTAACTGCTATTTAAATTAGGTGTAGTAACGGCTTATGATTTGTTCTGACAAAGTCTTTTGTAACATACAAGATGAAAGCAATAAGCATTCTATATTAAATTCGCCTGTCTTCCACTTGGTGTTCTAGTTTGTTAGTTTGGTTACACAGTGCTTTACCAGAAGAGGTTTTTTTTTGTTGTACTGACTTATTACTATAACTCCTCACACTGTAAAGGAAGTAATCACAGGTAAATCTATATTAGTTTTGTTGACTGTGAATGTCTAAGCAGACTTGTAACACTGAACATACAAGGGAAACCATTTAATTTAAGATGGGAAGCAAAGCTATTATTAAAACTGTCTATGAAACTGATGAAGTAATATATGTAAATAAAATGGAGCACCTGTCAAAAATTGCACACTACGAATGTATGAACACTGAGGCCAGCACAGTGGCATAGAGGGATAAAACCTTTACTAGGACCTAGGCAACCTGGGAATGATTAGCAGCTTAGGTATCTAAGGCACTGGCAGGGAGGAATGTGCATTCCTATCCCAGGTGGGCATGGACATTCAATTTTTTTTTTTTTTTTTTTTTGTTACCAGCCCAACCCCTAGTGCCTCACATTCATGCTGGGTCTATAAGCTACTCTTCTACCCCCCGGACTTGCACCAGTTTGGTGAAGCCTGTTGGGTCCTTGGGGCTTGCCTATGCTTCTGTCTGAGGGGGGTGATTTATGCCCAACCTACTCTCATTTCCATGGTCTGAAAAAGCGGTAGCCCCGCAAAAGAGCTACCCTGTATTTGTTCAATAAACCATTTTGATTGTTTTACGCTGGGTGGTTGGCCTACATTTTTTCCTTTTGATTACTCCCTTTCCCTGCCCCTCATATTTGTTGATTATGTCCAAGGGAAAGTTCCCACTTTAGACAATGTCTCCTCGGAGGAAGTATATCAACAAGCACTCACCCAGCTAGGACAGGCAGACCCATCCCTTCCCTGCCACTTTGTTAGTCGCCCGAGCTGCTAATTGAACCTGGGTTGGCTAGGTCACAGTCAGGGCTTTATCCCACTTCACCACTGGAGTGTTCAGGAATAGACATTCATCTCAACACTTCCCCGAGGGGAAGCATGGTCCATGAAGAGGGAATTAGCTCTTTGACAATTCTGTGACATGTCTAGGGGAGGCAGAGGTAAAAAAGGGGAAGTCATAACATAAAGGCCTTTCACAGAAGAAGCTACAGGTGAGACCCATCTGGACACACATATTCTATGCCAGGCCCAGCCTGGAGAGAAAAAAAAAGGTGTTAGTCCAGGGGATGAAAGAACGGACTGGCAGATGTCTCAAACCAAAGATCTCTCAGACCTGCTTTGGTGGCACATATCAATTTTCAGGCTTGATTTACTCCTTGGCATGATGTACCTATTTTCATGCTTAATTTATCCTTTCACATGATTTTCTCAACCCCCCCCCCCCCCAACACCCAATCACAAACTATTTTAAAGCTGTTTAAAACATAAGAAACCAGAATATATAAACAACATACTGGTGACACCAATAATTTAAAGGTAAGAGGGCCCACATTTTACATCTCCCTTTTCAGAACAAAACAAAAATGACTGAGTCAGATTCTTGCAGTATATTTTATTAAAATTGACAGATTTTACACTGTACTTAACAATATGATTATATTTGTCGCTTGCATTTTTTTAAACTTGTGTTTCTGAGTAGCATCCTACAATTCTACTTGAAGTGGAAAGAGTTGTGGGCTTTTTGGTATTCAAATTTATGCTAATTATGTACCCAAGTTTATGACCTAATGTACCTACATTTCATCAGTCTTTGTGTCTACTTTCAATGCTTACAGGTAAAGACGCATGCTGGAAATGGATAACAGCAATGAGCTAGATGACCACAGGTTCACAGGTAAGTACTAGGCTAGCTGCCCTTGCGGGCTATTTTAAGCCTAGCCAATTTCCCTTTTTGTTCTACCACATTTTGTTACAGACTGGCCTTACCTATCCCATGGTCAGTAATTATATATTACACCTAACAAGGATAACTGGGATCATAACATAGATAATTGGTGGAGGCCCATGTATGGTATAAAAAGCATTTAGGAGCCGCATCTGTCCATTAATACTATAGGGGACAGTCCTAAGGGAAAACATCCATAGAGCCAAGTTGCGCTTGAAAATGGACAGGGATAGACTTTGTTTTATGTGAATGGGTAGTCTGTTCCATAGCAGTGGTATCCTCTGTGAAATATACCTGTCCCTCAAATTATTCTATTGAAGTTGCAGAACAAGTTAAGATCCCTAGATCAAGGATTTCTGATGTAATCTGAATTGATGTGCTGCAAATACATCAGTAATGGGTGGGAGGATGTCTTACATGCCAGACACAGGTCACCTCTTAGCAGTCGGTAGGACAGGGTTTTGATTTGGTCCATGCAAGACATGTTGTTTAGGCCATATATCCTTTTAGTAAGGTATCTCTACATGTATTCCAGTTGTTGCATGTGGCTGGACGGATATGTGCCAAAGGGGGCATTATATTCAATGACTGACCTAATGAGGGCTGAGTAAAGGGGGGCAATGACATCCCTAGATCTAGCCACAATGCCTTTATTTACAAGTTGTACAATATAGAAGGACTTTCTTATAGCAATAAACACTTTTTTTTTTTGAACCAAGGAACATCTTTATTAAATTATCACTTATGAAATAAGCAATCGTACATTTATTGCAATGAAAACAAACCATACTGACAATTTTAGTTGCAAACATTATACATCACATAATTTATCCAGTCACTGTCGGTCAAATATTGCATAGCTCATTCAAATCCTGCCTTGTTTTAAGCCTCATTCCTCTTCTGCGTGTATTGTACTGTTCCCACAAATTCCATTTTTTTTCTATGTAACTTTCTCCTACCCTTTTCTAAAGATCCCATTTCAAGTTGTTTTATCTCCGTTACTATATTACTTCTAGTACAGTTGGTTTAGACTTTGATTTCCATTTTCTAGTACTTTTTTGTTTTTTCTCACAGCCAACGTAATTAGACTCAGCAAGGCCTTACTATGTCTAGGCAATTCCAATTATTCTGTACTGTGGCTAAAAAATTAAATTCCTTAGTCAAACCAATTTGCTCACCCAGTATTTCCGATAGAGTAGTCTGCAGGGAATTTTTAAAGTCAGACAACTCATTATATTCCCAGAAAATATGCTCCTAATTACCTCTTTCATCCCCATCATACCTCCAACATCTGCTAGCTACCTGAGGAAAAATTATTTGGAATCTACTTGAGGTATAAAAACACCTATGTAAACACTTCTAAACAAAGATCTTAAATCTTCTAGACTTTGTTGCATATTTGGGAGACATACATATACCTTCCCATTGTTTCTTTGGGAATTGCTTCTTATCCATTCTCTCTTCCCAATCCTTTCTAACATCCTCTGAATGATTCTAATCATGAAATATTTTATATGTGCTACTAATTATTCCTTTTTTTAACAGTAGCTTCTGTTCTAGATTCGATTAGAAACTCTACCAGAGGTGGTCTTTTGCTTAGGATCCAGCTATTTCTTTCCATTTGCCTAGATTATTATTTTTTTTTAGTTGGCTTTAAAATAAACAAATCAATTATTAAACAAATCAATTATTAAACAAATTATTTTACATAGGTCCACAGCTGATCAATACATCAAAGTTATACATAACAACAATCAATATTTTTCAAACAAGCCTTTAAGTACAAGCCAAGGTTTATACAAATGTATAATATTAGAAGTTCTCATCTTTATAGCATGCAATTCACCACTGCAAACAACTTTTGCCATACTAATAAATTCAGCACTAGAGGGGTAGCTTTACTTTTCCGATTTTTTAGTAATTACTTTTCTGCTATAGCAAGAATATACCAAAGAAAAGGCACTTGGGTTTTTGGAATTATCTCAGGAACTGGAGCATTAAATAAAATTAAAGATTAAGAAATATTACATGTGTCTGACCATAGAGCTTGAAAGAAGTTATTAATTTCTTTCCAATCCTTGATAAGGAAGGCAATTTCTAGCTTGCAGTCCAAATAAATTATTGGCCTCTTCCCATTCTATCACCTTTCTCTCCAATTTGCTCACAATACCTTGGTTCTTTTGCCAGTTTTCTCAAATAAATTCCAGCCCCTTCTTGCCTATTGTATGTATCCCTAATTGCAGTCATCCCTATTGGCAGAATCCCCTTTCTCCACTCCCATGTTGGCTTAGTTCTTAGAAAACTTTTTGCTACTTTATGAATACAATATTTAACAGACAATTGTTGGTTAAAAGTTAGGTCAATGTCCACATAACTTCCCAAATCCTAAACAACCAGGTCAACTCTTAGGGGTGACTTGTCAATGTGGTAGTTCCCTGGAGTACAGGACTTTCTAAAGGATACAATAATGCATTTTTTGGCATTTAGTTTCAGACCATGATTTTGATACCAGTTATTTGAGACAAACTTTCCCGCAGGATGGCCAAGTCATTTGGGTATTCAATGACTACTCCAACTTACAGTCATCTGCAAACTTAAAAGCCAATACCAAAGGGCTCTGGTTAACTACTTCAGAAAAGTTGATGCCAAACAGGACCAGAAAGTATGAAGCAAAGGGGAGGAAATAAATAAATAAAAGTACAAGCAGAAATGTAATAAATAACAGATTGGAGTTTCACTGCAAGTAAGGTGCTGCTTAATTTTCTGTTAAGTTAACCTAATTCAACAGATCCATGGTGCAAGCAAAGAATTTTTACAAGCGTGGTTATCTGGGATATGCCTTAATCAATGGGGAAGCTAGTTCCAGCGAGTATCAACAAAGATGGTATTCCATTTTAAAATGTTCCCTGTAACAACCTGGGTCACAATTCTTAAATGAGCATCCTGTATTTAGTGCACCTTAGCATCAGAAATATATAACTAATCAAAGAAAGAAAATAATTTCACTAAACCCACTTTACTGCCTAGATTTTATGTCACATTTCCTACTGTCATGGCTGACATTTTAATGCACACAAACAAATAAGCTAAGTAATAAATGACATATGATCCACCTTACATTTGCAAAGGTGAAGAAGGTTCTTAACTGTACTACTGATTTGCTGTCTGGGAAGCTTAAAACAAGCCTTGCATTCACTCATGGTGGCACAGTGTTCCTGTGATGTATAATGTGGAACAAATCACACTAACAATATAGCAAGAGAGATGATAAAAGGAAATGGTGTATTAGGTATTATGCCAATGACACAATCAGTAAATTGAATAAACAGGTCAAACTGCAAATACCTAAGGAGGGAAAAGTCAGAGTGGGATGAGGCAAAGCAGAAGCTTGGTCTGCAGGCTGTAGACTGCCTTCCTTATCGGGAATTGATAACAGAACACAAGCAAGCAATACGACAGTGTTAAAGGCCATCTCTGGCTGACTTCATACCTGAAGTGTACAACAGAAGCTGTACCTAAAAAGGGACAATTAGTATGTCATTAAAACAAAGCATGACAACTGCTAAGAATCAAACAGAAGAGGTTAGAAAAGACTGGGAAATAAAAATGGAAAGGCAGCATATAAAGGAACAATGGGAGAATATATGTATGACCACAAGTATACAACAAAATATGGATGGTTAAGGATTTTTGCATATCCATTTTATACCCTAGAAAATTTTCCACAGGTAGACAGTAGTTGTTGAAGGTGTGATCGGAAAGACAGGGGTACTTGGGATCCTGTTTTTTTCGGAATGTAATGAACTTGTAGATTTTAAATATTCCCTACAAGGTGGTTTATGAGAAACATTGAGAAGCAAATTATTGCAACTAAGGAAATTATTCTTTTGAGATGGGATCTAGAAACTGAATTGCCAAGACATAGTAAAGCTCTACAAAGCTTAATGTTGTTGGCTGCCATAAAAGCAACTGTTAGAAAATGGAAATCAAAAGCTAAACCAACAAACAAAATTAGTGAGTGTTGCAAAGAAGGCACAAGAATTGAAGGTGGGATCTTTACAAAAGGGACATATCAAACTACATAGAAATAGGTAGATTCTGTGGAGACAATCCATACAGAATAACACCCAGGAGGAGCAGTGAAATTTCACAGAATGTGGAACTTGAGTAATCTAAGTAATGCTAAATTAAAAAAAAAAATTAAGGATTAATCTATATTATCAACATTGCACATAAAGAAAAATTGACAATGGATTGTTTGTTTCTTTTTGCTATATGTGTACCCATGTCACTGTGTAATATATGAAGTTAATAAATGTGCTAGAAGAAAAGAAAATAAATGAAACAGGCTAAATTAAAATACAGGTCAAAAGACACAGACAGTAACTGACATACAGGTGCACCCACGAATCTTCAGATTTCTTTTACTCACTGTCAGTGATTACTAAATCCATGTCATTTTAGACAGCTGTGTAAAACAAACTATCAATATCTAGAAAGCACTACTAAAAATCTTGCACAAGCCATCTCCATGATGAACAGTAACACAGCCCAGACTGTGACCCAGATTTGAACAGCAGGCCTGGGCCTGGTTACTTGAGAAGATGAACCGGGGGGGGGGGGGGGTGAAGGTGCTTCAAGTGGTTGATTCTAGCTCTCCTACTTCAGGGGTTAGGTGTGGGTTTTAACCAATATGGCACCCTGTGCTTACAGCTGGAAGGTAAGGTTTGAGATCTGGAGGACTACAGTAGCAAAACAAGGGATAAGCAAACTACTCAGTGGTCATGCAGGAGGTGTGGAAGGGTGCACACACACAATGTCATTGCATGCTTGCCCTTTAGGGAGTAGTGTAGTTTTCTGCAGTCTACGTTCATTTCCACCTGCAATAAAGAAAAAAGTCATTGCCTAGCCACTAAATCACATCTCCTTCCTTGCCTCTCATCATCACCTTCTATGAAGAACATGCAGAATGGAGAAGGGTCAACATGGGAGGTTAGCTCCCCTTCCCTCCAAAGAAAGGAAGAAAAGAAACGTACATTGCCAAGATTATGAAAGACTGCCATAAAATGTCTGTCTTTTGACAGTTCAGTCAAGTCTTTAGCCATGCACGCTAGTTTAAAAATTCACAAAGTGACTAGTATGAGGAAAGGATGCAAGTAACAACATCGAAGACAGTCAAGGGATCTTCTGGATTAGTAAAAGCAGTCTCTGGTTATGAATATGTGCTAATACATACAAGATAAAGATCTCCCATGATCCTATCACTACTGACAAACACAAAAGCAAATGGTGCACTGGACAGACTACAAAGACTGATGTGAATTCACATTACAAAGGGCAATGGTTCTCAAAAGCAGAGTCTCCACCTTAAAGTGGGCAATGGCAACCAAACTCATGTTCAGAATCCAGAAGGCATGGCAACACAAGACTGAGAGAGTTTGATGTCAAAGATAACGTTTCCGTAAAAAATGCAAAATGCTACATAACGTGGGTGGGTTTGGCATAATGGTTAAGTTCTTAATCTCATAGATACAGGGTTTGATTCTGACCTTGGGTTATTATCTAGGCTTAAAATGGCCCTTCAGATCAGTTAGCCTAGTATTCACCTGTGAATCTACAATATTAAACAAAATAACTGATCTCAATTAAGGAAATAACCTCTAGAAGCTGTTGCTGCTATGGCTTACTCACTAAACTAATTTAGCTTATGTGAAATTTCTATGAATGCTCCCCAAGTCACACCTTTTCCAGTCTTCTCAGCATTTATGAACTGAACAGTTAGATCCGTCTGTAACTGGAAACTGCTGGCTTCCCTATGCGACTATCATTTTCCCAGCCCAGAAGTCTTCTCACTAATCACATTTTCTTGTTGTCTCACTTTACTGTATGTTAAGAACCATTTACAAAATGTGTGATCCCACCTGCTAAGCCTTCCCCATTCATCTAGTTTACAATGCTGAATGATCTCTTCAACCCACTCTGTTTTCCTTGCTAGCACCCCCAATACACATTCATTCCAGCTAGGAAAGCTACAAGTAACATTGAAAATGCAGTTTTCTTGGAGGTTATCAAGTTTACACCACCAACCCCTGGGTCAAAATCTAGCTTCTGGACCACAAAGTATTTCTGCAAGAACAGGTAATAGAGTAAACACAATTTAATTGAAGTGCTGCTGTGAATCTTCAGATTATAGCAGTATAAAACTATATCTTTACTGTACCAACAGCCATACCTCTCAACTGCCCAGACATTTGGAGAACCTCCAGATTTATGCCCCATATATTTTCACACTTCATAGGTTCATAGGTTTATACTAGGCTATCTGCCCTAAGGCATTTATAAGCCTAGCCCAAATTTTTGTGGCTTACGCCACCCCTTATATGAAAAAATACTGTGCCCATTAGTTTGTTGTGCCTCTGTCCAGCAGTGACACAGAGATGATTCCCGGGGTAAACCTACGATCTCCCATCCACAGGTCTAGATTTCTCTTGAACAGAGTCAGCGAGGTGCTCTGCCTCACATGGACCAGGATTTTATTCCACAGCATAGGGAGTCTCTGAGTGATAAATCTATCCCTCCAGCACGTCCTATTTATATCCGTGCTAAGGTTTAAGTCGCTTGCTCTAGTGGTTTTGGTGGATTTGGATTTTTTGAGGTGGAGCATGTCCATTAATTCCGGGTTGGACATGGCCTTGTATGTCAAGCACATGTCACCTCTGAGCAGACGGTATGCGACTGAATAGAGCTGGAGTTTCTTCAATCTGGCAGCATATGACAGATTTTGGAGTCCCTTTATCCTTTTGGTGAGGAACTTTTGGGGTCTCTCCAATTGCTGCAGATGTCGGGTGAGATACATCCCGAATGGGGCATTGTACTCGATCACTGGTCTGATAAGTGAAGAGTACAGGGGAACAATAACCTCACTAGATCTGGATGTGAATCCCTTCATGATCAGGTGGGCAATGTAGAAGGTCTTTCTAACCACTTTAGCAATGTGAGTGTCAAAAGAAAGGCCACTGTCAACCTGGGTCCCCAGGTCCCTGATAACCTCTTCTGTGCTTAGTGGATTGCCACCTATATGGTAGCTTGGGGTTACCTTGTTTTTCCCGAAGGGTATGACTATACATTTTTGGCGTTTAACTTCAGGCCATGGCTCTGGCACCAGCTATCTGTTTCCGTGAGTCCCTTCTGAAGGATATCCGTGTCTGATGCACTTTCTACTATGGCCCAGTTTGCAGTCGCCTGCAAACTTTGTCAGCCAAAGTCCTCCTATGTTGGCCTGTACTTCTGAGAAGTAGATGCCAAACAATAGGGGCCAAGGACCGAGCCCTGTGGGACACCACTTGTGACCGGCTTGGAGTCTGACACAGCGCCAGCAACTCTAACCCTGTGGGTTCTGTCCTTAGGCCAGTTTGCAACCCATCTTGTGACATATGGGTTTACATTTAAGCTGGTAGTTTTTCTACAATACCCGAGTGGGGTATTGTGTCGAAAGCCTTTGCAAGGTCAAGGTAGGCTGTATGGACTGCCTTTCCTCATCAATGGCCTTGGTGACTGTTTCAAGAAGTCGACCAAGTTCAAAAGGCATGATCTTCCCTTGACAAAGCCAAACTGGGTTGGGTCCAATGTCTGCAAGTCCCCTATATCTTTGTTTATGAGCTCCATTATGATCCTCTCCATAGCTTTGCAGACTAGACTTGTTAAGCTTATGGGGCGTAATTACCAGGGTCCGTGAGGCGCCGCCTTTGTGGAGTGGGACTACAGTTGCCGTACGCCACTCCTTGGGCACGTATCCTGTGGTAAGGCTGAGATTAAACAGCTGCCTTATGTGCGGGTTTAATTCCTCATTTAGCTCGTGTAGCACACAGCCGGGGACACCATCCGGTCCCATTGATGCTGTGTTTTTAGCTTTAGAGAGTGCAGCTTTCACCTGCGCATTTGAGATGTCCGGGAGGCTACACTCGGCTGGGACAGTTATCTCTCCTTTAGGGGGGAGAGGGGGGTGAAGTTTGCACTGAACCTGTCTGCCAGTATGTTGGCAACGTCTGTGGGTTCAGTGATTTTGTATCATTTTGGACTAATTCTGAGCATATCTGGGAGTTTCTACCCAGGTTCCTAACATAGCTGAAAAAGGCCTTATGATTGTCCTTTGAATCCATGGCAATTTTTCTCTCAAAATTGGCCTTAGTTGATTTTATGAGTGCTCGTATTTTTTTACTAATAATGATCAGGGTGACTTCCCTTTTATGGATTTTGTTCTATCATGTAATAGCTTTCTCCTCTTATTGTAAAGTTTGTTAATGGCTGGGGTCCACCAGACTGGACGTTTGCCCTTTGTGGAAAGAATCTTGGTTTTATTTGGGATTGCCTGATCCATGCAGTCCTGAAGGTGTTCATAGAAGGCATTTGTAAGGGCTTCCGCAGCTTGGGTTGTGGCTTCCACTGGCTCAGGGGCCTTGAAGGATACCACACCAGTCTTGAGTAGTGTGAAGTTTGCTTTAGAGAAGTTCTTCACTATGGTCTTTTTTGTTTGGGGTGGGGGCGGGATGTGGATTTCCAGTGAGATTAGTTTATGATCAGATCTCACCAATGAGGGATATACTTCCGGTGTGGAGCATTTTGTCCCCATGTTTGTGACAATGAGATCTAGTATATTTTCTCCTCTCGTGGGAACAGTGACTAGCTGTTCCATGGCATTTGAATTTATGAACTCCAGGAACCGTTGGGCTAGAAAGTTAGGGCTTGAGTAATGTTCCCAGTCTATATTCGGGTAGTTGAAGTCACCCAATATGATGGTGTTTGGAGATACATTTATACCCTCCAGTGTCTTCAGGAAGGCTGTGTGGGGTTCCTGAGTTTGAGAGGGTGGCCTGTAGCATGCTACAATTTGTAGAGCAGTTTTGCCTATGGTTAGTTGCACCTGGATGGTTTCCAAGCTTAGATGCGTTGCCACCAACCTGGAGGTGTGGGTATCCTTTATGAATATGGATACACCCCTCCTTTTGTGGTGTGGTCCAGGTTTTGGGGCGGAACGCATGATATGAGGTAAAACCTAATAGTGCCGGGGTGCTCTCAGGAGCCTTGAACCAGGTTTCAGTTACAGCACAGACATCGATGTTCTCCATACTGAGAAGGGCCTCGAGTGCGTGCATTTTGAGATTTAGACTTCTGGCATTGAGCAGCATTACCCTCAGTTTCTTCCCATTTTTGTTTTCTAGGGTGGTAGGTTTAGAATTTGAGCCTTGCCTAAAAAAGGCACTATGGGGGTGCCAAGAGCCTTAGCCAATATCCGGAATCCCAGGGGTGACAGGTGCAAGCCGTCCCTTGCAAAGCAGCGTGGCTTGTCAAGCATGTCATCTCAGGCAGACAGACACTGGATCCCCTTTGAATGACACCAGACATTAAGCCAATTGTTAAAGCTGATCATCTTGTCTCTATATTGTGGCATCATTCTTGGTGAAGGAAGGATACTGCTCAGGGTTAGGGTCATACCTGCCTGGGCTACATAATCAGAGAGCTCCTCTATGTCTCTTTTCATGTAGTCCAGGGAGGTACGTCTCAGGTCGTTCACACCAGCATGGACAATGACTGTGTCATATTTGTACTTGCCGTGGAGTGACCCGAGTGCTTGTGTTATGTGGCGGATTCTAGCGCCCGATAGGCAGCTTACTGTGACCCTCTCCTTGTTCAGCCTGGTGAGTGGGACGTCAGTGTGTCTGACTATGGAGTCACCTATGACAAGTATGTTTGGTGTTGTATTTGGCCTTAAGGGCTGTGACTGCTTTGCACACTGCTTTTGTGGTTTATGTGTTGCTTGTGGGGTGTCTTGAGGTAGCAGTTGTTTGGGTGTCTGCTTTGGAGGCCTCTGCTGTTTAGGTACATTTTACTCAGAGCCTCCAGTATGTCTTTGTGTGTTTATGTGTTTGATTCAGTGGAGTGGTAGCATTATGTGAGGCTGGTTTTGTGGTGTGTGTAGTTGCCTTCTCCTCCTGTCTGGTCTTGCCAGTCCTGAGTTGAGAGAGCTCAGCCTCCAGTTTGGCTAAATAGCTGCATCTCTCAAGTATTTGTGTTATGTGGGAGGAGGAGAGGGTTGTCTGTGTACATGAGGCAGTTATAACATTGCCTCAAGATTCCCAGATTCACCAGCTGGACCGGAGAGAAGATTGACAACTGACCTTTGGACATGCTAGAATAATATTGGGAATTCCTTAATTGAAAACAAGGGCCAGTGGGGAGTGAGGGTGTAGTGCTTTTAATTTTTAGTGCTGACTTATATAATTGCTTTAGTGAGCAAGTGCCAGGTAACTTGAGTGCTATGTGTTACAAGTAACTAAATGCAAAAACGACAAACAGTAACTTTCTTTCAAGTGAAACAAGGAAATAAGTACAGTAAGCAATGCAGATATCACTAGTGATCCACAGAAGCTGAGAAGTTGCATATTAGGTGGAATTAGCTTCCAGGGAAATAACAAGCAAACAAACAACAAGCATATAAACAAAGCTAGATTCAGCAGGCCTGGATCTAGTCTATGCTAGAGCAAACAAGGTGAACCAATTTCAGTAAGATACAGTTCAAATATTCAGGCACTATAAACCTTTAACCAGAAATTCCCAGCTCAGAAGGGCAGAGTCCAGCCTCTTCTCCCACAAGAGTGCAGACCACGAACCTTCTTAATGTAAAATAACTGGCCTGAAGCCCAAGTGCCTAAACCAGAACTAATACACTTGGACACTGGGCTCTCAATCAGCAGTTCCCAACTTAGAAGGATGAAAGCTACCTGTCCTGCCACCACAGTGCTTGCCACAAACCTTCCTAATGTAAAACAACTGGTCTGAAGCCCAAGTGCTTAATCCAAAAGACTTGAATGATAGCTACACTTTAATCAAGTTACAACCAAGCAGTAATAAATACCATTGAATACTTTAGAGAATGTCTGGATTAGTGCTAAAGTTACACAAACAAAGCTAGATCCAGCAGGCCCGAATCCAGTCTATGCCACAGCAAACAAGGCACCAACTTCAGTAAGAAACAGTTCAGATATGCATGCACTATAAGCCTTTAACCAGAAATTCCCAGCTCAGAAGGGCAGAGTCCAGCCTCTCCTCCCACAAGAGTGCAGACCACAAACTCTCTTAATGTAAAATAACTGGCTTGAAAGCCCAAGTGCTTAAACCAGAATTAATACACTTTTAGAATAACAGACACTGAGCCCTCAATCAGCAGTTCTCAACCTAGAAGGATGTAAGCTACCTGTTCTGCCACAACAGTGCAGACCACAAACCCTCTCAGTGCAAAACAACTAACTGGTCCGAAGCCCAAGTGTTTAAACCAAAAGGCTTAGAATGAGTTACACCAAGCAGTAATAAATACAATTGATTATTTTAAGATGATGCAAAAGTAAAAAGAAGTAGGTAAAAACACAAGTACAGTAAAAGCAGATGAAAATTTTTTTTTTTTTTTCTGAACAAGTGCTGAGATCAAAGAAACAGATTTGAGTGCTGAAACTAGAAAACTGGCTAGTTATAAGAAAAAAAAACAAGCTAGAAGGCTTCCCTCAAACACAGAAGGGCTTGGGGGCTCAGAAGCCTACAAATAGTCTGTACCACTTAACAAGAAAGGCAGGAAATAAGCTTAATTTTTTTTTTTCTATTTCCCAGATGCTCTCTTTGTACACAGTAGGAGTGCCTGAAATCAGAATATGATCTCACTGCACTCAGTTGAGTGAGCAAATGAGATGGGCCCAGAGGCAGGCTGAGGGGCGGGCAGTTTCAATGCCACTAAGATCAACACCAAAACAAAAACAGGGCGGGTGGGTGGGAATAACTGAAGAGCAGAATAACTTCAGTTAACAATTCCTTCTCAAATTAAATACTGTATTTTTAAAAAAAAAGAGCAGATAAAGGTACTTAAATTCTCTTATACGTCCAGTTGAATATAACCAAGTTCTTAGCTGGCCAAGCTGAAGTTTTAAAGCAGGAATTATTTCACATGCACCAGTTTAAATATGCAAGGACAGGAAATCAAAGAATGTGGCTACCCCCACACCTGTAATTACTAGCAAATAACAAAATTCAGCCAACACTAGCTTCAGTTCAAGTTACTGAAGAGCAGAATAACTTCAGTTAACAATTCCTTCTCAAATTAAATACTGTATTTTTTTAAAAAAAAAAGCAGATCTGTTGTTTGGCAAACCACTCAGGACTCAAGACAGTAAAAGTTGACAGACATGTTTCAGACTTCATATCCTACAGAAAATGCATGTTAATGCCAAACCTGTCATTTTATCAACTTTCCAAGTTTAACAGCAATATTTAAAACATGTCCCTTATTTTGGCCTTTTATCTCGCCAATATTTTTGGCTTTGTCCAGAATTCTTTTGCTAGAAGGTTTAGAGGTTTACAAATCAACAAGTACAAAAACCTGAAAAACAAATAAAAAAATTCTTACTGCAGGTCTGCGTGGTTCATCTGGAAGCTGTGGAGGGTAAACAATTAAATTCTTTCGGTTCCAATTTTGTGAGGTCTCCAAAGATGTACTCATGTGGAAACAAGACTGTGGAACAACACTGCATGTTGGAAGTAACCTAAACAATGCAGAACAGGCTGTTGTAAGATGCCACAACTACAAAAAAGGTCAAGTTAAGCAAGCATTTTTATACATTTGCTTTCACTTCATCAGGAAACAATTGCCATACAAACTAAAAGTCTACAGTCAGAATATCAAACAGAGTAAAGTTTATAAAAAGATCTATCCAATCAACAAAATGAAATAAAGCAGCTGAAAACAACTATATACTTAAATGCAAACAGCAACATAGGTCTTTGGTGGCAGAAAGGATAATTTGCTTATCTGATCTGTACTTTAACAGAATTTAAGATTCTATACCCCCACCACATGCCCTCCTTTCCTCCTTTGCCCCACAGGATCTCTCTATACACTTTTTTCTCCATAATACATTCCTGCAGCCCATATCATTGAGCCACAGACTGTTCCAAGAAGAAGAACGTTCACAGATGAGGAGATTACCTGGTCACTACCAATGTGCTGCTTATGCCCCTTCTCTGTGCTTCCTATTCAGAATCACTGTTTTGAGGTCAGGGTTCAGTGCTAAAATTCTAAGGAAATGTAATGAATAGCACATAGCACAGACAGAGGAGGAGACAAAAATATCAGCAGAGATAATCTGACCCAAATTTATTATGAAGTGTCTGCAAACCAGTACATATATGGTATTTTATTAGTTCTGATGCCATTATAAAACGCACAATAGAAATCTCAAAAAAGACCGTACCTTTCACGGACTGGAACCCTCTCTATCCATGCATGTAGAGGCTGTTCATGTTACAGAATTCTTTTTAAAGAAAATTTTCATTTAATTAAATTTAACATATTTCCAATATATACACAGAAAAGAAGAAATTCAACATTGCATACTGTTATACAATAATAGGAATACATTGAATCATCAAGGTAATCTTATACAATTAACACATTACGAGTCTTGATATTTCAACAGCAACATTTCAAAGCTGTCCCAACCACTAAAAGTTTTAGTATAATTATAGATTTCATTCTGATCATTTCTAATTAGGGGCAGTTTCTTGTTCATTCCATCCAAGACAGTTACTACACATTTTATAATATTGTACATGAAGCTACTGCCTATACATCTTGTTTAATATTTATTAATCTATTATATCTCTGACTCTTGTACCGAAAATGGAAGTAAATACCTTACAATGTACATTTATAGTAATAAAATGCATCTATATGAGGAAACTAACTTATTATCCCTTCCCTTGTTTAAGTATAGGTTAGATTACAAAAAAAAAAAAATTCAATGAGGGAGGACTTATTTTGTCACTCTGAATTATCTTGAAAACTTCACTCAGTAATACTAAAATATTTAACAGAAGTAGGCTATATAATTCAATATGTAAACCATCTAACCCTGGAGCGTTACCATTTTCCCCTTTTTTAAAGCTTCTTTAACTTCTATCAGAGTAACAGGCTTATTCAATTTGGAGATATGTTGATCATTAAGTTTATTAGTAACATTTTTCTTTAAATAAATTGTCAATTTTGTAATTATCAGCATTATTATTTCTATCTTTAAGATTCTCATGGAATTTAAAAACATTAAACATTTCCTCTTGGAATTTAAAAACATTAAGCATTTCCTCTATGTCTGAAGTACGCTTATTAGTGTGAAGATCTCAGGTATTATTGCTTTGTGCCTTTTTGCTTCACATCTTACTTCTATTAGCTAATCTATGTAGACTTTTGATGTCATCGCATAACTAGGCAATTTTTTTTAAAGCTATCTCTACTTTATGCATTAAAACTGTTTACTGAAATCATTAAAAATTGACAAAATATTAATATCTAATTTATTTGCTTATTGTTCATACCTCCCTTTGTCTATTTCACCTTGTATTTCTAACAACTCTTTATCCCACTCTTCCATTTCATTACTAGCTCATCTTTCCATTCTATCTTTAATATGCATTTTAAAGGAGTTCCACAGTAGGACTTTAATAACCTGACCATTATGATTCAAAGAAATTTCCTTACATCCTTTACTATATTAATACTTAGCCCATTACTATCAGATAAAGGACAAGGAATAGTTTTAAAATAAGTCACATTAAGCAAATCTATTGAGGCATAAATCCTATCAATTCTAGTTTGCTTCCCAGGTGCATAACGAGTGAAGAACAATGACTTATATTCTGCTTTGTACTAGTTAGTCAACTAAATTATTACTAATCCATCTATTTAGTGCTTTAGCTGATGCCTGTATTTTAGATTTCTTCTGTTCACTTGTGTCTTCTATACTAGGTACATAATTGGAATCCCATGCTAAAATTAAACTACACTTCCAATGACTTTGTAGTACGTTTAATGATCTTTAGCCACTCTTGCACCTATTCCAGGGATCCAGCAAAAATTGAAAGTACATAGAGTTTGCCATTATATTTACTAGAAATATATACATTCATTTGGGTTATTTAACAAATTCCATGACCTTAGGCAGTAAAGTAGATCTTCAAAGTACAGAAGTTCCTCTCCAATTTTTTGATAAAATAAGCAGATAACATTTCATAACCCAAGTTATTTAAATACTGTATATCTTTAGCTATCAAGTGAATCTTTTGCAAGAGCAAAATGTCTCTCTATTTAAATGTCACTAATGATTTCTTTTTGTTGCCATTATTTAATCCATTTGCATTAACAGGTAATAGATTAAAACTATCTACATTTTGTATTGAAAAAGATTTATTTCAAAAGATATACGACACAATTATCTGCCATATTAATTTAATTATACATACGATGCTAGTGCATTCCTCCAACACTATCTTAAAGCTTGTTTCAGCTACATATTGTACTTATTTTATTGCCTGCACTTCAACAAAGTTGTTTTTGTGTTTAAATTACCTGTTTAACTGTTGTAGGCTACACACTCAAGTGTGACAGCCATTTCTGTGCATCTAAAGTGTTTTTATGATTGTATCGGCTTTATTTTCTGAAAAAAACAAACAAAAAAAATACTTGTTTTCCCACCTTTCTAAGCTAGTATAGTCCAGTTTTCAGGTTAGTGCTGAAGTCAGGGCTGTGTTACAAGTTTCTGTGTTTGCCCATACCTTATTTGGATAGAAGGAAGTTTCTCTGTTCACCTGTGAGAGAGGGGGGCTTTGGGCAGCCTATCTGTCCCTGGAGGAGTGGTTTCTGCCCAGAAATTAGTAGTCTATTGGCCATTTTGGGCTAATTTCTCTCTCTTTCATTTCCCTGCTATAAAACCCACATTTGAGCGGTTTTGTGTGCCGGGCAGCGCCGGTTAGCTAGGGTATAACTATTCCCGGCTTCACAAAGTCTACTCTTCAATTCTTCCCTTGGAACTAGGCAAACTTTCAACGTAAGCACTCAAGCCATTCACTTCTCAGCCCAGCACTTGCTCAAAACTCCTAGCAAGCACTAATAAACCTTAGCACTAGAACCCCCCTATACTGCAGAGAAGGAGAAGGCTCTATATTCGACCTTACCAGCCAATCAGTAAAACAGTTCACTGCACCTATCCAGGCATGTCCAAAGGGCAGTTTCAGGTGTACTCTCCGGTCCAACTGGTGAATCTGGGCATTTTGAGGTAATGTTACAACTGCCTCATGAACACAGACAATCCTCCCCTCCTACCAACAAACACTAATACATGCAAGAAATGCAAATATACAGCCAAACTGGAGGCTAAGCTCTCTCAACCCAGTCAAGAGGAGAAGGAAACTAGTTGCATCACACCACCAGTCTCACATAGACCTATGAAACCAGCACTGGCAAAAAACACAAATACACGAAAACATACTCGGAGGCTCTAAATAAAAATCTGCAAAAGCAACAGAGATCTCCAAAGCAGACACCCAAGCAACCTCCACCCCCCAACACAAACCAGTGTGCCACGCAATCACAGCCCTTAAGGCAAAATAACATACCCAACACACTAGTAATAGGTGACTCTATAGTCAGGCACACTGACGTCCCACTCATTAGGCTGAACAGTTAGCTGCCTGTCGGGTGCCAGGATCCGCCACATAACACAAGCACTGAGGTCACTCCAGAACAAGTAAAAATACGACTCTGTCATAGTCTATGTTGGTGTGAATGACCTGAGCCATACCTCCCTGGACTACATGAAGAGAGACATGGAAGAGCTCTCTGATCACGTACCCCAGGCCAGTATGACCCTGACCTTGAGTAGCATCCTGCCCTCACCAAGAATGATACCATGGTATAAAGAAAAAATTACCATTTTCAACAATTGGCTAAGCTTCTGGTGTCATTCAAAGGGGATCCAGTATCGGTCAGCCTGGGATGACGACATGCTCGACAAGCCACGCTGCTTTGCTACAGACGGCTTGCACCTGTCATCCTTAGGCTTTTGAATACTAGCCAAGGCTCATGCCACCCCCATACTGCCTTTTTTTAGGCAAGGCTCAAAAGACAAACCCACCGCCGTAAATAGCACAAGTAACACAAAACTGAGGGTAATGCTGCTCAATGCCAGAAGTCTAAACTTCAAAATGTATGCACTCGAGGCACTCCTCAGTATAGAGGAAATCGATATATGTGCAGTAGCAGAAACCTGGTTTAAGGCTCCAGAGAGCACCCCAGCACTACCAGGCTACAACTCATACCATACATTTCGGCCACAAAACCCAGACCGAAATACAAAAGGTAGGGGCGTATCCATATTCATCAAGGATACCCACACCTCCAGGTTAGTGGCACACCACGATGCTTCAGAGATGATCCATGTGCAACAACGGGCAAAACTGCAATTCAAATTGTAGCTTGCTACAGATCATCCACCATGTCCCAGGACCCCCCATTCCACACTTCTGGAAACACTGGAAAACAAAGGTCCTACCAAACACCCCGATATTGGGTGACTTCAATTACCCAAACATTAACTGGGAGAATTACTCAAGTACTAACTCCCTTGCCCAACATTTCCTAAATTTATAAACTCAAAACACCCTGGATCAGCTGGTCAACACCCCCACTAGAGGTGACAACATACTGGACCTGGTCACCACCAACATGGGCGACCGGTGTTCCACACTGGAGGACAACCCCTCGCTGGTTAGATCTGACCATAAACTAATCATTCTGGATATCCACATTCCGCCCCCACCCCCGGTCAAAGAAACCTCCATGAAAAACTTTTCAAAAGTAAACTTCACGTTACTTAAGACCGAGGTGGAAAGTTTCAAAGCCCCCATGCTAAAGGATAACGCTGCCCAAGCTGCAAACTCCTTTACTAATGCACTCTACGGGCACCTGCAAGAATGCATGGATCGTACTATCCCATGCAAAACCAAGAGTCACTCCTCCAAGAAAAGGAAACCAGTCTGACGGACCCCTGCCATAAACAAGCTATACAATAGAAGGAGGAAACTAGTACAGAAAAGAGTAAAATCCCAAGAAGGCAAGACATCCCTGATCAATATCAGCAAGAAACTACGATCCCTCATAAAATCATCCAAGGATAGCTTTCGAAGAAAAATTGCCAAGGACTCCAAAGATAACCACAAGGCATTACTTAGCTAGGTCAAGAATCTAAATGGCAATTCTCAGATCTGCTCGGAGTTAGTGCAGAATGGCACAAAATACACTGAACTGACAGATATCGCCAACATCCTGGCAGACAGGTTCAGTGCAAACTTCACCCCTCTCTCACCCCCAAAAGGGCCCACAACCATACCAGAAGAATGTAGTGCCCCTTAAATCACAGACACTCAGGTTAAAACAGCCCTCTAAAAAGCCAAAAACACAGCATCAATGGGACCAGACAGTATCCCAGGCTGCATCCTACACGAGCTCAAAGATGAACTAACCCCTCACCTAAACACGCTGTTCAAACTTAGCCTCTCCACAGGCTACGTGCCCATAGAGTGGTGCACAGCAATGGTTATTCCGCTCCACAAAGGTGGAGCCACAGCAGACCCCGGGAAGTATCACCCTATAAGCCTGACAAGCTTCGTCTGCAAGGCTATGGAGCGCATCATCATGGATCTCATTAACAGAGACAGTGGGAACCTTCAAACACTGGACTCTACCCAGTACGGCTTTGTTAAGGGAAGATCATGCTTTCTAAACTTGGTGGACTTCTTTGAGACAGTTACCAAGGCTATAGAGGAGGGAATGGTGGTCCACACACCCTACCTAGACCTCGCAAAGGCCTTCGACACCATTCCCCATTCTGGTATTATAGACAAGCTCACCAGCCTGAACATAAACTCCTATGTCACGAGATGGGTTGCCAACTGGCTCACGGACAGAACCCACATGGTAAGAGTTGCGGGAGCTAGGTCTGACTCTAAACCGGTTACAAGTGGCGTTCCCCAGGGCTCAGTCCTAGGACCCCTCCTGTTCGGCATATACTTCTCAGAGGTACAGGCAAGAACAGGAGGTCTATGGCTGACCAAGTTCGCAGACGACTGCAAACAAGGGGCTATAACTGACTCTCCGGCTGACACAGACATCCTGGAAATGTGATACCTGGTGTCAAAACCATGGCCTCAAGCTAAATGCCAAAAAGTGCATAGTCATCCCCTTTGGAAAAAACAAGTACCCACAAACTACCACATAGGTGGTAGCCCCCTAAATATGGAAGACGTAATAAGGGATCTGGGGACTGAAGTAGATAGTAATCTTTCCTTTGATAATCACATTGTCAAAGTGGTTAGAAAATCCTTCTATGTGGCCCACCTTATCACAAAAGGGTTTGCATCCAGATCAAAAGAGGTCACTGTGCCCCTCTACGCATCACTCATCAGACCCATCATAGAGTACAACACCCCATTTGGGATGTACCTTACAAGACACCTGCAACAGCTGGAAAGACCACAGAAGTACCTCACCAAGAGGATCACCGGCCTCAAACAGATGCCCTATGCAGCTCGACTGAAGAAACTCCAGCTGTACTCGGTTGCATACCACCTACTCAAGAAGTGATCTATGCCTGACATACAAGGCCATGTCCAACCCAGAATTGATAGACATGCTCCACCTAAAGAAAACCATAGCCCCTCGATCCACACGCTCTAGGGATCTAAACCTCACCACAACAATAAATAGGACATGCTGGAGGGATAGATTCCTGTTCCAGAGACTTCCCATGCTCTGGAACAAGATTCCAATCTACATTAGGCAGAGCTTCTCGCTAACACTCTTCAAGAGAAACCTTGACGAATGGATGGGAAATAGAAAGTTTACTCTGGGGATCACTTCAATGGCTCTGCTGGACAGAGGCACAGGGAACTAATCTAAGGGGGCGGCGAAAGCCAACCCAATTCCGGCTAGGCTTATAAATGCCTTTGGGCAGATAGCCCAGTACCTATCTATGAACATTACACATTTTTTTAATTCTTCCCTTCTAAAAACGAACTCATCAATAACAAAAACAAAGACCAGTCTACAGCTATAAGTGCAGACATTGCTAATAAAACACAACCCACCATGGATACCAAAGTTCCTAGTTTGCCTATCTACTAGACAAACTACTACACTATCACTAATTACCAACACCTAAAAATTCATCAAAAAAACTAGCCAAAAGCTATCATAACTAACAAAACATTATTATATACAGATCAATAAATAAAAAAAAATTTTAGTTGTGCGGTCAGATGTAATTGACACGTACAGCGCTACGTTTACATCAAGTAGTTGGTAATGGCAGGATATTGCTTTAAATGCTAGCGCAATTCTGTGTCTTTGAACGTATTAATGAATAAGTCACATGGGTAGGTCGCTGTTTTCGCATTGGATTGGGGACTTATTTGAAATGTTTTTAAATCAGGTTTTGTAATGTTCATGTTTGTCTGATGAAGCGGGTGTAATGCCCGCGAAAGCGCTCACATCATTAAAACTTTTTAGCTCTGAACCGAATGGTTTGTGTTTTCTCTAAGTTGGAGTATCACTGTGGATCCAGTTTGGCTTTGTTTGGATAACGGAGTCCAATAGAGGACGGTCAGCGTGAATTACTTTGTTACTTTTTTCGCAGTTCTTTGGCTCAGCTCCTGGGGTGAATATACTTGTACTTTCTTCTTGTCTACGGTAGGGTGGTTTATACTTACATATATATATATATATATATATATATATATATATATATATATATATATATATATATATACACACACACATATATATATATATATATATATATATATATATATATATATATATATATATATATATATATATATATATATATATATATATATATATATACATATATATATATATATATATATATACACACACACACACACACACACACACACACACACACACACACACATATATATATACATACATACAGTATTCAAATTCTCCCCTCCTGGATTCAAACATATTGAAAAATCTACTTTTCCTTCTATGAAGATGGACATACTGATTCAGCAATAAAACACTAAAATTTCAGCTTTTTTATAAAATTAGTTATTTCAGATAGTCTTAATGAATCTAATAACATACAAGATGTAAAAAGCTTCAAAGTTCATATGACCAAGCTACAAATTTCAGCTTTCAGATTATTTTCAAATATTTTATATGATTTACTATGCAAATTATACAAGATCTACTACATTGACATTTCTGCCATACGCAGGTATAAGTAATAGAACTCTTTCTTAAAAGCAGTTTAAATATATTTTTTTCTGTCTTGTTTTCCCACTAGTATTCTACCTTATTTTATACATCTTGAATTTCTAAAATCTCCCATCAAAAAGCTCTTTAATCATCAGCTCTCTATTAAAGAGTATAGCAGGCATACATATTTAACTTTCTGCTATTGCTCTTCTACTAATCTTATATACATAGCCGGCCTTAGGCATAGGCCAACTAGGCGGGTGCCTAGGGCGCCGCTGTAGTAGGGGTGCTTTTCCAGTATTTATTTGGTGTAGGTAGACCAGGATGAGGGCACCAGATGGTGTGGTAAAGGGTGCCATGGAGCCCTTTTGCCTAGGGTACCAGTTGACCTAAGGCCGCTCCTGCTTATATATTAAAAATGTCATCCCTTGTGTATTTGCACATTATTCATAAAATGTTTACTTATTAATTCTAGTAAAACAAGCAATCTTGACCATATATATAAAATAATTCCTGCTTGTTTAATTTAAATGTGTTTTTAGCCATTGTGAACTGCTGCTCTGATCCAAGCTTTACATACTGACATCAGAATTTGACTACAGCAGAAGGGGCGTGGATAAGATGGCTAACAGAGCAGCAACTGATTAAAGCTCTATGACTGAAAACATTTCTCTGTCAGAAAATGTAATAAAAAAAAATAATAAAAATAATAAAAATTCGGAAATACTTGTTAGCTAATTGCACTCATTAATAGTCAAAGAAAAGATTTATAGCTTCAAGTTCTTAAAAAGCTGTAATTTTTCGGTCAGAATTTCAACTGCTTGGTTAAGAGAGAAGAGACTTCAACACGAATCACTCAAGAAATGGTACTTAGAATTCTTGTGTTAAAAAAAGACATCCAGTCACTAATATCAAGTAAACTGGATGTATTACTTAAAAACAGACAAACTGGAGGCCAAAGTAGAAAGTTTTAAAGAAGGGACTAGAAAGAGAGTGAACGTTTTAAAATTCTTACAAAACAAGAAGGGAGGGGCACAAATCAGCAGTATGGAAGAGACTTTAAATGATCGTGAAGGAATAACTGAATGCAAGTCTTGGACTGAATTTCTTTTAAAACAAAATAACTGGCTCATAGAAAAACTCAATGATTTAGAAAAAAGACAGAGACTAAATAACATTAGAATCTATGGTATACCTGAAAAGTATGAGGGAGACAATGCAATAAAACTTCTTAACTACCTGGCTACATAACATTAAATCTACCTGAAACTTTATCTTTTGGAATTGAAAGAGCATGTAGATCCCTGAGAGTACCTCCTAGGAAGGAAAACTCACCACCACTCTCAACTGTAGTCAAGTTCATAGGTAGGTACTAGGCTATTGGCCCTAGGGCTCATATAACCCTAGCCAAAAGGTACTCTGGCTTTCGCCACCCAAGAAAATAATTTCCCTATGCCACTGTCGAGCAGAGCCACAGAAGTGATCCCCGGGGTGAATTTCCTATCTTCTATCCAATCATCAAGATTCTTCTTGAAGAGTGCTGATGAGGAGCTTTGTTTGATATAGACAGGTAGTTTGTTCCAGAGTATGGGAAGTCTCTGGGACAGAAATCTGTCCCTCCAGCATGTTCTGTTTATTGTGATGACAAGGTTTAGGTCCCTAGAGCGTGTAGCTCGTAGGGATTGGGATTTCTTTAAGTGGAACATGTCCAAAAGCTCTGGGTTTGACATAGCTTTGTGTGTTAGGCAGAGATCGCCTCCAGGTAGGCGATATGCGGAGTAAAGCTGCAGTTTTTTTGACTGTCTGCGTAGGGCAACTGTTTGAGGCCGGTAATCCTCTGTGTGGTATTTCTGTGGCCTTTCCAGTTGTTGTAGATGTCTTGTGAGGTACATTCCAAAAGGGGCATTGTACTCTATAATGGGTCTAATGAGTGACGAGTAGAGGGGAACAATGACCTCTTTTTTCCTGGATGAGAAACCTTTTGTGATGAGGCGTGCCATGTAGAAGGATTTCCTGACTACTGTGGCAATGTGATTGTCAAAGGAGAGACCACTGTCCACCTGTGTACAAGGTCTTATCATACTTTCAGTGTTAAGTAGACTACCACCTATGTGGTAGTTCATGGGTACGGAGTTTTTACCAAAAGGGATGACGATGCACTTTTTGGCATTGAGCTTGAGGCCATGGCTTTGACACCAGGCATCTGTCTCAGCGAGGCCCTTTTGTAGAATGTCCACATCTTTTGGAGTTTTGATTATGGCTCCTAGTTTGCAGTCATCTGTGAACTTAGTTAGCCAAAGACCTTCTGTGTTAGCCTGTACTTCAGAAAAGTAGATACCAAACAGGAGAGGACCCAGGACTGAACCCTGTGGTACTCCACTTGTCACTGGATTTGGAGTCTTCTACTTTCACAGTGGCAACCCATCTTGTGACATAGGTTATTTATACCTAGTTTAGTGAGTTGATCTATAATTCCAGAGTGGGGGATGGTGTCGAAAGCCTTGGCGAGATCTAGATAGGCTGTGTGAACCACCTTACCCTCATCTACAGCTTTGGTGACTGCTTCAAAGAAGTCTATCAAGTTTAGGAGACATGCTCTGCCTTTTACAAACTCGAACTGGGTGGGGTCCTGAGTTTGGAGATTACCAATGTCATTGTTTATAAGTTCCATGATGATACGTTCCACAGCCTTACAGACCAGGCTCATCAGGCTAATGGGACAGTAGTTTCCGGGGTCCGTGGGGGCTCCCCCTTTGTGGAGTGGGATAATCGTCGTTGTGCACCATTCTGTAGGTTTAGAAAAATATCAAACATTAAAAGCAGCATGATCCATATTAAAGTAGGTGAACATGTAATCAGATTTGTCAAATGATTATTCCAGTAAGTAATGAATAAAAGCAAATCCTGTTTACCACTGATCAAGGAACTTAAAAAGAGCAATATTAAAGCCACTATGGTGTTTCCTGCAAAGATCAAAATTATTGATTTCTGAAGAAACCAAAATATTTAATATTTTGGAGGAGGCATCCACTTTTGTTAACAGCAAAAAACTACTGAGGAAATGGAGTTAAACACTATATCCCTGAAGAAACAGAGTAAACTGAATTTTTGGAAAACTGCTTCTAAAACTAAAAAGCCTAAAGAACAAGTGACTCTCATTCTCTGATTGGAGGACTATCATTTTCTGAAACAAACGTTTTACATTTTAAGTAAAAAGTTTGTAGTGGACTTTAAGCTTCAAAACGTGTGCACATATGTATATTTAAAAATAAAACATTTTTCATGAAGGGGAATATAAAGGGTTAATTTCACTGTTTTACTATATTTACAGTGAAAGACATATATATATTTCATGTTTGTAAACGTTAAACAAATACTTATTATAAAAGAATGTTATTAATATAAGCAACAGAACTGGTACTTTTAAAGTCTATTCAAGTTAAGAATTTTATTTTATTTGTTCAACATTGCTTAGTATGTGCTGGTGATTGTGTTTTCCTTGTTTCTGTGCAGCACATTCCTTTCACAGGTCATTTACTAAACAACTGAAACTTAGAAAGAAAACTTGAGAACAAAAGAATGATAGATTCTTCAGAATGTTTAATTTTTCCCATCTTGAGCTTTCCTGAAGATGATCTAGGTCAAAGTTCATCACTGAAGGCTGTGAAAGAAAATAACTTTTTTTTTTTCCTCTCAAGTATATATGTGAGAAATCTATGCAAAATAACACATCTTTTCCTAGAAGTGAAGAATTGGTAAGATAAAAGCCACAGTAACGTTTAATACTGAGATGTAGTAAAATATAATTTGCTTACATTTTACATGTTAATAGCTTATGCTGTAGTGTTACTAACGTGAACTATACACATTAACTGTACATGTTAACTGAAAGAAGTAAAGTTAGATATTTGTTACAACTTAAAAGAGCTAAGAAGAATTTGAAACTTAGAGGAAAGTAGCAACTGCTGTGTGCTGCGAGTTGTAATTTTCACATGCTGTAGTCCAATATTTCTGATGTCAGCATGTAAATCTTAGATCAGAACAGCAGTTCACAATGGCTAAAAACACACATTCAAATTAAATAAGAATTATTTTATATACAATCAAGAATGCTTGTTAAAGAGAGTAAACATCTTATAAATAACATGCATATGCACAAGTAATGCAATATCTACTATGCAAGATTAATAAAATAGCTGTATCGGTAAATTAAGAAAATGTGTACACATTCTTTAATCTTTAATACAGAGCTGATGATTAAATAGATTTTAGAAATACAAGATAATATAGAATAAGGTAGAATACTAGTGGGAAAATAAGACAGAAAAATATACTTACATAAACTGCATTTAAGAAAGACGTGTACGCACATATCTGCATATGGCAGAAGTGGGAATGTACAAGATCTCATATAATTTACATAGAAAATTATACAAAATATTTGAAAATAATCTGAAAGCTACAATCTGAAGCTTGGTCATGTGAACTTTGAAGCGGTTTTAAATGCTGTATGTTATTAAATTCACTAAAACTAAGTGAAATAAGTTTCGGCTTTGACTTACGAAATGGATGAAGTGTTTTACTGCTGAATCTATATATCCATTTTGAAAGAAAGTAAATTAGATGTTTCAATATGTTTGAATCCAGGAAAGGAGAATGGGATCTAAACTGAACAGTTTATAACTAAAAACAATACAGACTGCAATTTTTTTCCGACGCCACAGAAATAGTAAAACATTCTCTCCAACCTCAGTAATGTACATATTTTTATGAAGCAGTTTAATAAACTAACAGATTTTTAAATATTTTGATATTTGATGTGTTAAGTGATACAGAAATCTGAGATATAGACACTTTCACTTTAAAAGCCAATTCAGATATTTTTGTTGGAGCTATAAAATGCGTCTTTTGACATTATACATATGTATATATATTTACATGGATCTCTCTGTTGTATTACAGTTTAGTATGATAAGATTACCTGTGACCTGTAAGTTTACAGAGGTCTTTTATTTCTTCAGGTCCCACTCTGTTATTCTTATTTACTTATAAATCTAGTTTTAATAATGATGAATGAGTGAATACTTCAGGAATACTAAATGGGTAATTTATACTACTATTACATAAACAGGTATGTAGTATACTACTTCTTGGATTATTTAATACTTATGATTAAAAGAAGAGGATTATCAAACTTTTATCTAGTAATGGGGGATCAGTTTTAAATAAATAACTAAATTAATAGCTTCTTATTATTCTGACCAGTATATAATATATTATCAGCAAGTCATGGTAGCTTTTGGTGAGTTTTTTTATGAATTTTTAGGTTTTGCTAGGTAGAGCAATAGTATAGTAGTTTGACTATTCGATAGGCAAACTAATAACTTTAGTATCCATGGTAGATTGTGTTTTATTAGCAACATATACAGTTACATTTGTGGACTTATTTTTGTTTTTCTTATTTTGAGTAGTTTAGTTTCTAGAAAGGAAGAATTCAAAAAATCTGGAATGTTAAGATATTGTTAGAGGAATGCATTAGTGTCTTATATACAATTAAATAAATATGGTGGATAAATGTGTTGTATCTTTTAAAATAAATCTTTTTAAATACACAGCATGGACAGTTGCATTATCTATTAATGTAAATGGACTAAATATGTCAACAAAATGAAATCAATAATGAAACATCAACAATTAAATAGAGGAGACATTCTTGCAAGAGACTCACTTGACAGACAAAGATATAAAATATTTAAATAACAGGTTATGATATGTTATCTGTGTTAATTTGTGTTAATTAACAAAAAGAGGAGAGAAACTGCTATACTTTGGAGAAAATCCACTGTAATGTCTAAGGTCATGGAATCCATTAATGATCTCAAAGGAATGTACACATTTGTGACACAGAGTATAAGTGCAGTGAGCTCCTGGTCAGAGTGCAGGATAATCACAAGAGAAAGTCTGGCTTAGGAGAAGGATGGCGTATAAGCCACTGAATAATTATCTGAGTCATGTCTACAACATGGAATAAATCCACAGGGAAGGCCTGCATGAGGAAACCTGCACTCACTACTGTTGGCTGAACTTTTCAGGAGCTGTGTAATGCAGTAGATGTCATCATTGTGGGTTATTGGCTGACATCCTGATGGAGGTGGCTACCACACTATTTGAGCATCTTGAAGATGTTGAAGATGAACAGACCACCTGAGCCATCAGTTTAGAGTGCACCATCATTAATCATCCTGCCCAGCTGTCCAACCTGCCTGTATTGTCCTCCAGTGGGAGACTGCCCTGTCGCTGCTGACCAACGTCCTTCACCCACCATATCTTCTACTGTCCATTACCTAAACTGAGGAATTGAACCTTAACCTCCCTGTGCAACAGTCCCTCTAAGAAGAGAAATAAAACAAAAGAAAGTATGTGTTCCTAATACAACTGACTGTACTAAATCTAAATCTGTTTAGATACTCCAGTTTTTTTTATGTACACTCCCTAGCTAGGTCGACCAGCAGCCAAAACCTTTACTTAACTTCTTGCATACCCTCTCCTCTTGTGTCCTCTGTTCTTTAAACATAAATCCTCTCCCCCTTGTACTTTCCCAGACCTACTACCTTCCATAAGAAGCTATTCTTTACTACATAAAATTTTGTCCACTAGGTGGCGCCCTTCTCCTCGTCTTACCCCACTGACTCAAAACACATCCCTTAGACTTGCAGTTTTTATATAAATTGTAGAACTGCTGCCCCTACATCTTTTTCTTTCATTCTACCTGTACTCTAATTCACTTATTTTTCCCTGTCTACTATCCCTACTACCTAGGCCTTTACCTTCTACCCATCCCCAAACTTACTTTATCAATTCAGCTCTCCACCGATAGTTTTTCCTTGGGCTCTCTCTTTCAGTGGCTCTACCCGCTCCGTTCGCCCTCCGGGCTCACTCCACTCCCCTACCCTACCCCCAAATCCTACCCACCCCCAGTGCATTTACCTTTATAGTCACTTGAATCTCCTCCCCATTTCCCCTCAGCCTATCCCATTTCTTTGCCCCTCCTCCTCCTAGCTGCAATTCAATTGGTTACCCCTCCCCCTCTCTATCCCTTACCTGACTGCACTCTTACATATACTTCTCTTCCTTACATCTCCAAACTCTCTCCCATTTACTCTGCCTCCTCATCTAAAATCTATCCTACTCTATTTAACCAGGACTATTCCACTTCAACTCACCTCCTCTACATGCATTTTCCTCCTAATAACTCTCTATAATGCAACCTCCTATTACTCTACCAAACTACCCCCTCATTCTCCCTCCCCCACCCTTTGACACTCCACTTTTATTTAATATCCCCCTCCCTACTTCAACCAAACCCATGTCATTACTTTAAATTAAAACTCCTTACAGTTTCTTTAAAACCTCTTGCTACCAAATCAAAACTGCATCTCCCTCTCCCTCTTCTTGGCTTGCTCTAGCAGGTGACATCCACCCCAACCCTGGGCCCACATCCAGTAATAATCTCTCTCCCACTACCTCTTCTATTAGAAATAGCCATAAAAACCTCAAGATCATTACCATTAACACCCAGAGTATAAATAACAAAATAAACTTCCATGCTGGCTAAATCACACTGTACCTGACATAGTAGCAGTCACAGAAACATGGCTAAAACCACACATTACCAACTCTGAGATTATACCACCTGGCTTCCAAGCTCTTCGATTCAACCGCCATAACAAAAAGGGAGGAGGAGGAGTAGCCTTAATCTAAAACTGCCTGCTGAATCTCTGCCCTTACCAGAATCCCATTTTTCAGTTTAATAATGCCAAACTAATCATAGGAATCCTCAAAATGAACAACTTTAAAAGTATCTGTATTATAGCCATCTGTATTCCTCCTTGTGACAACACTTGCCCCTAGAGAATATTCTCTTATGGGCTTCAAACAACATCGAACTTGAGACTTACATTCTAGGTGATGTCAACATAGACAGGAATAAAATTAATAACAATACACCCCACTATCAATCTTTATAATTTTACTCAACTAATAAACGAGATTACCAGACCTAAAAAAACAACCCCCAGGGTCCATCCTGGACTGGATCTTAGTCAGCCACCCTAATAAGATCTCTGACTCTGGTATACTACCTCACTCAATAAGTGATCATCTTCCAGCCTTTATTCACCGAGCTGCCCAACATCTCCCTCACAAACACCAATATGCCCACACTCGTAACCTCACTAACTTCAACCCTTCTATATTTTCTGAAACCCTTAAACTAACAAATTGGGATATCCTAAAAACTCTTCCTCTAGATGAAGCCTTAAAAGTCTTCAATACTATCTTCCTTGGAATCCTAAACTCCCAAGCCCCACCTCGAACAAAACAAATAAAATACAACTCTGCCCCTTGGCTAACCAAGGACACTAAAACTGTCATGCTACAAAGGGACAAAACATGGAAACTCTACAACAAAAACAAACACCCAGCTACACTCCCTCAATTTAAGCAACTCCGCAATCTAACCAAAAAACTTATCACAAAAGATAAAAAAATCGTACTACACCAAACTACAGTCTACCTCTCAAAAAATCCCCAAAAATTCTGGAATTCCATCAACTCCCTTTTACACCCTGGTACTAAATCCAATCCCTGTCCCGACAATAAGACCGACACAGAAATAGCAACCCTTTTTAACTCCTTTACCAACTCTATAGCTGAACTTACTAAAACCTTCTCCAAATCCACCCCCCCTACGCCTAAGCCCACTTCCTCCTCCTCTCCCCATTCCTGCTCCCCATTCCTGCTCCCCTAAACCCCTCCCACTTTTTATCTAAAACCTGTCTCAACCACCTGTATCAAAAAACTTCTTTCCAAACTCAATCCATACTCCAATGCCCCCGACAATATCCCTTCACTCTTTCTCAAGCTCGCTGCTGATGGTATCGTCATACCCATCAGCATTCTCATCAACAGATCCATCCAGGAATCTTATGTTCTCAAACTATGGCGAGCTGCCTACATCCTGCCCCTTCATAAAGGAGGCAAAAATAATAGCATTTCTAATTTCCGCCCAATAGCCATTTTTTCCTCAATTTCAAAAGTCCTTGAAAAATGTATCCACCTGCAACTCATGCCCCATCTCCTCAATAACCAACTCCTCACCCCTACTCAACAAGGTTTCCGTCCTGGCCACAGTACATAACTGCTCTCCTCTCTTTCTTAGAGATTGTCAACCTTGCCCGTGACTCTTGAGATATTGTCTCTACTGTCCTTCTCGACATTTCCAAGGCATTTGACACTGTATCCCACACACACCTTCTTAATCACCTTTCTAACCTCAATTTCTCCCTAGATTCCCTTTCTTGGTTCAAAAGTTATGTCTCAGATAGATCCCAAGCTGTGAAATGGCAAACTGGTACCTCTACCTTCCTTTCTATCCCATACCGGAGTTCCACAGGGTTCTATTCTCGGACCAATGCTCTTTAATGTCTTCATCAATGATTTTCACTCTGCAATTCCAAACTCTCAAATAGTGCAATATGCAGATGCCTCCACTTTAGTCTGCTCAGCCTCTAGCCTTCCCAAGCTCCAGGCCAAGACCCAATTGGCCTTCACAACTACAGAAAATTGGATGCTTCAAAACCATCTCTCCCTTAATGCCAATAAATCCCATATCATTCTTTTCTCCCCCTCAAAAGCCCTCCCACTTGAAGCACGCTTCCAAGATCACCAGCCTCACCCACTCAATAGAAGTTGTTACTTGTGCCAAACTACTTGGTGTTACCATTGATGAACACCTGAAATTTAATACTAATATTCAACTAAACATAAAAAAAAAACATCAGAAGCTCGGTATGCTTTATAGAAACGCTCCCTTTCTATCATTAGCTACAAGACAAACCCTCGCCTCCACCTTCCTTCTACCTTCTCTATTGTACGGTGTTCCTCTTCTATCTCCTCAAAACTAGAAAGTTGCTACAACAAAATCACCAAATTCGCTACTAACTCTACTCATTCTACACACCATTGCATCTCCCTCCATAGTCTTCAGTGGCTACAACTCCCTAATCATCTTGACTACCTCCAACTTACTACTGCCCACAAACTAATTTTAAACCCACTGCTTGCCCTGCACTAACTAATATCTTGCCTTTCTACACTCCTCTCAGGCCCCTAAGATCAGCCCACCAAAATCTTCTTTCAGTGCACAAACCTAAACGACCCCCTGGCCACCTACTACTTTCTTATACTATAGCAAAAAATTGCTAAGAATCACTACAAGCCCAGAACAATTCAAATCTCTTCTCCATTCTCACCTCTCCCAAAACTGGAAATGTAATTGTATACTTCCTACCTAAATCCTATTATGTCCCCTTTTCATTATTCTCCCTCCTGCCCCTCTTCTTCCAACTCTTTCTTCAGCTCCCCACCCTCAGCTTCTTTATCATTTTCCCCCTGTATAAACTTTATGTAAATACTCTTTATATCTTCACTTCCCTACTGCCTATAATGCCTCTTCTTGCAACTGTATCTTTGACCACAACCGTAAAATGCATGTTTGACCACAAACATAAAATTAATCTTAGTCTAATTGTTCTTTTTCCTCCTCCTGGCATTTCTCCTCCTTTATTTCTTTGCACCACCTCTTTCCAACACTTCTCTTCTGATTTACTTCTTTTGCATTTCAAATGTATGTGCATTTCTTTCTGTGCGAACAATACAATTGTATAAACATTTTGTTTTTTACTTATTTGTAAATTGTTTAAGTGTGCAATGTGCTTGTAATATGGAGCTTTTCTTCCCGGGCCTCCACTGAAAACAGGCTTTCGGGTCCAGTGAACATCCCCGGTTATCAAACTGGAAATAAATAAATTTGTAAAAATTAAATATAATGGCAAACTCTATACACTAGTTAATTTTTACTGGATACCTGGGATAGGTGCAAGAGTGGCTAAAGATCACTTAAACTTAAGTCACTGAAAGGGTAGTTTAATTTTAGCATGGGGATTTTAACTGCATATCTAGTATAGAAGACACAAGTGAACAGAATAAAGCTAAAATACTGGCATCAGCTAAAGCACTACAGAGGGATTAATAATTTAGTTGACTTATTAGTAAAAGCAGAAAAGTCTGTGTTTTTCACTCATTATTCTTATGGGCATGGGACACAAACTAGAATTGATAGGATTTATGCCTCTATAAAATGTACCGCTGTGGTGCAGCGGTTACCATGGTCATCTCACACCAAAAATTTTTCAGTTAGGGTACCTTCTGTGTGGAGTCTGCATGTCCTCCCTGCAGATGCATGACTTTCCTCTGGGTGCTCCGGTTTCCTCCCACACTTCAAAGACATGCAGTAGATGGACTGGACACTCTAAATTGGCTGTAGGTGATTATCCCAGTGAGTGGTACAGATGAATTATCACAGCAGGGCTAGCTACCCGGCAGTGTAAACCTTGGCTCAAGATGATTGCCACCGTTTAGTGACACCCCGACCCCATATACAAAATGGGAAAAAAGGGGTTGAGGATGGATGGAAGTTTACTTAATAAAGCAAATGGTTTTAAAACTATTCCTTGCTCTTTATCTGATCATAATACTAAGTATTAATATAGTAATGTAAATAAGAAAATTTCAGATTTATAGAATCCCAGTATATATGATGAAATTAAAAAAGAGTTTAAGAGTTACCTTGAGAACAAATCGAGATTTATTTTATATTTGAACGATAACGGTTAGGTTAGTAAAGTCATATTATGAGACTCCTTAAAAATGCATATTAAAGACAGAATGGGAAGATGGGCTAGTAATAAAATGAAAGTGTGTGTTAAAGAGTTGTTAGAAATTCAAGATGAAATACACAAAGTGAAGTTTAAACAACAAACAGACATTAGATAATATTGAAGTCATTACAAATAATGACAAAATATCAGTTTTAACACACAAAGTGGAGATAGCTTTAGAAAAAAATAAAATTGCACAGTTATGTGCTGACTTCCAAAAATCTACATAGATTAGTTAATAAAAATAAGATGTTAAGCAAAAAGGCAAAAATCCATCAAATATCCAAAATCCTCACACTAGTAATCTTACTTCACCTATAGAGGAAATGCTTAATATTTTTAAAAAAATTCCATGAGGATCTTAACAAAGATAAAAATAATAATCTTGGTGAGTACAAAATTGACAATTAAAGAAAAATACTACCAATACACTTAATGACCAACAAATATCTCGGTTGGGGCAAACTTATTACCTTGACAGAAGCTTAAAAAAAGAAGGTAAAAATGGTAAAGTCCCACAGTTAGATGGTTTAAGTATTGAATCATAAAGTTTGTTTCCATTAAATATTTCAGAATTAGAGTGACGTTTTCAAGATAATTCAGAGTGACAAAAATAATTCTTCCCTCATGAAAATGTTCAGTAATCTCACCTAAACTTAAACAAGGAAAGGATAATAAGTTAGTCTCTTCAAATAAATCTATTTGATTATTAAAATAGTTACTTCCATTTTTGCCACAAGATAAAGAGATATAGTAGATAGATTAATAAAGATCAAACAGGATTTATATTAAAAAAGTTTAGCTTACAATAATATAAAAAGGGTAGTAACTATCTTTGATTTAATGAAAGGAATGAACAAGAAGTTGGTCCTAATTAACTTAGATATCAAGAGAGCTTTTGATTCTGTAGATTGGAACTTCTTAGTTTATAACTTTAGAAGAGTCTGCATTTCCAGAACAGTGCATTGGAAAATTAAAAAAAAAAAAGAAAACTTGCATGGAGACTCCAAAGCATATGTCAAAATTGAATCTTACATTTTTCAAGGATTCACTTTAAAAAAATGGCTTAAAACAAGGGTGCCCCTTGTCCCCTTTCCTACTTGCATTAGTTATCGAACCCTTAGCTAACAGTATAAGAAGCAATGGAAAAAAAATGATGGATTCTCAATTAATAGAGACTGTCAATCTAAAATACAGCTTTCTGCAGATGATACTTTCCTAACCGTAGGAGATTTAAATTATTCAATCGAAGAAACAGATAAGGAAACTGAAGTTTCAAGAAGTACCGCTGCTGAAATTTAATAATAAAACAAACTCTGGTGTTAAATCAGTTACTAGATAGAAAGTTTAAATGTAAATATAATAATTAGGAAGGAAAAAAACAAAACATTTAGGAATAAAAATCTATCCAAATGCGAGTAACATTATTTATAATCATTTTGAAAAAGCAACTGAAGTGTTACTTCTTATTAATAACATTGAATGATTTTTTTAACTTTTGAAGATAGGTTGGCACTTATTAAAATGATTATATTGCCCAAGATTACATATACATACAGATTTTATATATATATATATATATATATATATATATATATATATATATATAAAGTTTATTCAACAGCTTTCATACCTGACAAAAAATGTTAACTTCATTCTTATAGTATCCTAAAAAGCTGAGAACTGCTTAAAGAAATCATATAAGACTTTGGGAGTATGGTGGTATTAGCTTGCCAGATGTAGAATCTTATTCTATTGCTGCAAGTTGTAACTCTATTATACTCCGGATAGACTCAACTTACAGTAGTCAATGGAAAACCATCCAGGAGCAGATTATGCTAAATTCTTATCTGTTTATTAAAGATGATAAATTATAAATATGTAATAATCCTTTCATCCGGTTAAGAAAATTTACCTTAGAAGGAAATTCATTTCACTCTGACTCTACATATATGAAATCAATTCTTAAAACAGATAAGAAATATGTTTTTAAAACTTCATTAATGGAAATTTTGGTGTTTTCCCTTTGCACATACCTCTAGATTTAAGAAAACTCAGAACATTAAAATGAATTTACTAAAAAGGAATGGATTAGTATTATGGTCTGATTGCTTTATAAAAGGAAAAGCTAAGTCCCACAACTGTTAATGAAAGAATATTGGATGAATCTGCTAACCAATTATTATTCATCAGTAAGACATTAAATGAATTTGTGGATAATACAAGTTAAAGAAGACCAGAACATTATCCCCCATTATATAAATATATGAATGCTGTTACTGATGGTAGATTGACATAGGTTCATAGATGTGTACTAGGCTAATGGCCCTGGAGCCTTTATCGCCTAGCCCATAGAAGTGCCCTGGCACTGTTCCGCCTGTTAGTTCCCAGTGCTTCTATCAAGTAGAGCCACTGGAGTAATCCCTGGGGTGAGCTTTCTATTTCCCTTACACTCATCAAGATTTCTCTTGAAGAGGGCCAGTGAGGTGTTCTGCTTGACATATATGAGAAGTCTATTCCAGAGCATGGGCAGTCTCTGGGTTATGAACCTGTCCCTCCAGCATGTTCTGTTGATTGTGGTAATGAGGTTGAGGTATCTGCAGCATGTGGTGTGGAGGGACTGGGATTTCTTTAGATGTAGCATTTCTAACAGAGCTGGGTCAGACATGGCTTTGTAAGTCAAGCAGAGATCGCCTCTTAGTAGATGATATGAGACAGAGAATTGCTGGAGTTTTTTTTTGAGTCTGTCCATGTACAACATGTTGTTTAAGGCCTAGGATCCTCTCCGTGAGGTACTTTTGTGGCCTTTCCAGCTGCTGCATGCGCCTAGTGAGGTACATGCCAAATTGGGCATTATACTCGATGATTGGCCTAATGAGGGAAGAGTAGAGAGAGATGACCCCATTCTTCCTGGATGCAAAACCCTTGGTAATGAGATGTGCCACACAGAAGGACTTTCTGACCACAGTGGCAATATGGTGGTCGAAGGAGAGGTCGCTGTCAACCTGTGTCCCCAGATCTCCTATTACACCTTCAGTGTTCAGTAGGCTCCCATCAATGTGGTAATTAGTAGGAACCAAGTTTTTCCCACAGGGGATGATGAAGCAGTTTTTGGTATCAAAAGCCAAGCTATACAAATTAATTATAAATAATAATAATAATAATTTAAATGCAAAATTCTGGAACCTTTTAAAACAGTAGTGGATTGAGTGACTCAGTAGATGGTAAGAATACAACTTCGATCAGTTAGTCAAACTTCCTCAAGTTTATACTAGAAAGCTTTTATGTGGAAATATATACACATAGAATGTTTGTAATTCCCTATAAAATCTCTCAGATTAGTAAAATTACTTCTTCAGTTTGTTGGAGCTGTAGCAAAGATGTAGAAGCCGACTGGATACCAATGTTTATGGAGTGTGAAAAATTAAATGTATATTGGGAAGAGATAAGTATGTTTTTAAGGGTTATGGTCTGATCATTTTTTCTTTAACTAGATCAGTAATACTAATGAATATTCCACTTTCTGTATCTGTAAAAGCCAAAGATAAAAAAAATGATTTGGACTGCCTTGGCAGTGGCTAGAAAAGATATTACAAAAAACTGGAAACCGAACTTAAAATTAAAAATTCTTTGAATGTAGGAATTAACAACAATATTAAGTAAAACTGTAAAATAAGTGATCAGACTGAGATCTATACATCATATTAAGACTTACAGTGGTTGAGATTACCTTGAAATGTTGCTATTGAAATATAGTGATTCTTAGTGTGTTAATTGTATAAGATTACCTTGGAAGACTCAATGTATTCCTATCACTGTATAACAATATGTGAAGTTGAATTTCTTCCTTTCTGTGTATACATTGTAAATATGTTAAATTAACAAAAATGTTCTTAAAAAAAAGGAATCCGACTATAGCATGTGAAAATGACAACTCACAGCACACAGCAGCTGTTAATTTCCGCTGTTTCTCATTCCTCTTTATTTTAAGCTGTTATAATCAATAACAAAACATCTAACTTTACTTTTTTTTCAATTATATACAGTTAACATTTATAGTTAGTTAGTAACACTACATCATAAGCTATTAATATGCAAAATATAAGCAAATTATGTATTATAACATCTAAACATTAATATAGCTTCTGTCTTACCAATTCTTCATTTCTCAGAAAAGAAAAATGGTGTAAATTTGAGGAGATTTCTCACATACATACCTGAAAGAGTTATTTTCTTTTTCATAGCCATCAATGATGGACTTTGATCTAGAGTTTCTTCAGGGTGGCTCAGGGCAGGAAGAATCCAGCATTCTGACAGAAAAGAAAATTTTTTTTTATTCTCAAGCTTTCTCCAAGTTTACTTGTTTTATAAATAACATGCGAAAGGAATGCCTTACATAGGGACAAAGAAAACAAAACCACCACCACTTTTAACACTTTTAATTAGCATACTTCTTGGATCTGACATTCAGTTAACCCAGCAATGCACATACTAAGCAAAGTCGAATAAACTAAAATTCTTAACTTATATAGTCTTAGAATTATCAACTTTATTTCTTATAATTTAATGCCATTCTCAAACATTTAGAAATACACTTAATAGTTAAAAGAAATATACCAATTCTTTCACAGTAAATATAACAAAACTATAAAACTGGACATTTATATTCCTCATCATGAAAAATGTTTTAGCTTAAAATATAAATACATACTTACATATGTTTTGAAGCTTAAAGTCTGGTACAAACCTTTTACTTGAAGGATACATCTACTGGCCTGCAGTCAGAGAATGAAAGTCACTCGTTTACAGGCTTTTTAATTTTAGAAGCAGTACCCCAGGACTTCAACTCACTCTGGCTTTTCAGCGATACTGTTCCACTCAATTTCTTCAGTATTATTAAGAATTTTATTGATAGTAACAAAAGTGGATGCCTCCTCCAGTGTGATAAATATTTTGGTTTCTCAAGAAAGAAATAATTTGAGCTTTCCAAGACACACCAAAGTGGAGCTAATATTGTACCTTTTAAGTTCATTGATCAGTGGTAAACAGGATTTTCTTTTACTTGTTACCTCACCAGAATAATCATTGTCAAACCTGACTACATGTTCACCTATTTTAAAAGGTGAGCTGGACCATGCTGTTTTTTAATATTTGACATTTTTTTTCTAAGCCAGACAATGAGCTCAACTATAATTGAACATGGTGGTGAGTTTCCCTTCTTTGAAGGTGCTCTCAGTTATCTACATGCAATTTCAATTCCAAAAATAAAGTTTCAGGTAGATTTAATGTTTTATGTAGTCAGACAGTTAAGTTTAGTATATTGCCTCCCACATAATTCTCAGGTATACCATAAATTCTACTGCAATTTCATCTCAATCTATTTTATAAATTAAGGTTTTCTATGAGCCAATTATTTTGTTTTAAAAGAAATTCAGTCCAAGACTGAACTTCAGGTATTCTTCCTTCATGATCATTTAAAGTTTCTTCCATACTGTTTATTTGTACACTCTGTTGTTTCATAAGTATTTCTAAGTGTTGCATCTTCTTTCTGGTCTCTTCTGATATTCAGTTTGTCTATTTTAAGCAATAAATCCTGGATACTAGATATTAGCGACTATGTCTTTTTAACACAAGTATCACAAATATCACTTTTTGAGTGACTCGAAGTACCTTCTCTCTTAACCAAGCAGTTGAAATTCTGACAGAAAAATTACAGCTATTGAAGAACGTGAAGCTATAAATCTTGAAAGGTTTTTAGTCACAGAGCTTTCACCAGTTGCTGCTCTCAGTTAGCCATCTTCGCCACACCCCCTCGTGTAATAGAATTCTTATCTTTTACAGATTTGTATCTACAGATTAATTTTGACACTGCACAATTAAATGTTTATTCTTTCACAAATCTAAGTATATTGGTCACTAGAATGTATATAATTATTTATATGTATTTCATACCTATATTTTAGAAGTGTATTTAATGTTTGTATTAGCAGTAAGTATTTAATAATTGGAGTTGTGTGGTTTAGTGTACAAGGAATGACTGCTGTCCCTTGGCAGGTGTATTCTGTGATCATATGGCTGTTACCGATGTGTTCAAAATGTTTTTTTTGTATTCTGATGAAGTCCATGTTAATATGCAGAAAGAAAGAGCTAAATTGTTTACACAGTACAATGTGATTTAAGCTTAGTATTGGTTTTAGCTTTCACTTTTATTAGCAGTTGGAGTCTGATTAATAATACAAGTACACCTATGGTTCCAGAAAATAAAACAAACCATTGCATCCATTTTCCATTAAAAAAACCCATCTGTATATAATTCATAAAGTTAACAATCATCATTCACTTCAAGATTACACAAGTCAATCAAGCACTTTTACTCCTCCTCCTCCTCCTAAACATTATTCTACAAGTGCTGTTCCCATTACTTTCATTTATTTTTGGGGTTTTAGACCCCATCATAGTACCACCACTGCCCTTCTCTCCTTTATAGATACTATCAACAAAAATCGAGACAACCATTCTCTCTCCTCCGCTCTTTTCATTGATCTCTCAAAAGCTTTCGACATGGTTAACCACTCTCTCTTAATCAATATTCTCGAATCTCTTCCTTGTGATAAACTAGCCACAAATTGGTTTAAATCTTACCTTAACAGACAACAAGCAGTAATTTGGGAAAATCACATCTCTTCTCTCTTGCCCATTTCCATCGGAGTTCCCCAGGGCTCCATTCTAGGTCCACTTCTGTTCACCCTCTTTATAAACGATCTTCAGACTGCTATACCACAAGCTACCTGCATACAATATGCAGATGATTCTACCCTTATCTGCTCCGCACCTTCTTCTACTGAACTGACCTCCTTAACACAAAATACCTTAAAGTAGAAACTTGGTTTTCTAAACGGTTTCTCCTACTAAATGCAAAAAAAACTAAACTCCTCCTCTTCTCCCCCACCTCTCCGCCCCCCTTTAAACTTTACCATTTCTTCTAATAATGGCACTATCATCTCGCCTGATCCAACTACTAAACTTCTTGGAATAACCATTGACAATCATCTTTCCTTCGATCAGCACATAAACAACACCATCAAGGTTGTTAACAAAAAAATTGGATCCCTATATCGTATTAAACCTTTTCTAACCCCAGCAACAAGAACCAAATGTGCTCAAACCCATCTCCTATCTACTCTCCTATATGCTTCTCCCATTTATACCAACCTCAAGAAAAACAATCTTAACAAACTTGAAACTTGCTATAATAACATAGCACGTTTCGACACTAGTAACCCCTTTAGGACTCACCACTGTATAAATCTAAAGCAACTTGGCTGGCTCGAATTTCAAAACTACCTAAAAATTCCTCAACTCACTATAGCTCACAACATATTACACCTACCTGACAACACCCCTATACTCTCTCAACTCCTAATCCCGTATAATAATCTGAACTCGCTTCGCTCCTCTAGTAAACTTATGACTAAATCAATAAAGGCAAACAACACAGCAGGTTGTTCTCTTTTCACTAACACTATAGGTAAATGCTGGAATCTCTTACCTTGTGACATAACTTTGACTACATCCCTGCCTCAATTCAAACAGAAAATTAAACTGTACTACCTAAATCATTGGCTTTGTTCCTGCAGTACACCAGGCTAACCTTTTTCTTTCTCAAACTACATCTCTCCTTCACTCTTCCTATTAGTATCTGTCTTATTTCTTCTCTTTTTACAGTACTAATCGACCTAGGTACATTCTATGTAAAATTGCTAATATGGTATTAACTGCTCATCGAAATGTGCTTCTCCTGAATCTATCTTGCATTCTGTGTGATGTTATGATTTTCTAATTTGGTACTTATAAACATTTGTAATATTTTGTAATGTACTTAGTATTTAGTGGAGCTTTTCTCCTAGGGCCTCTGCTGAAAATGGACATGTATCCAGCCAGACTAGCCCGGTCAACAAATGTAAAATAAAATAAAAATAAATAAAAATTTATATGTATTTTACTCCTTCCCTTTTCTAATGATCCCACCTACAATTCTTTTATCTCCTTTAGAATATTCAGTACTTTAGATTTAGGATTTACATTTTCTAGAAACTGCTCTACCAAACAGTAGGTGCCTGTAACACAAAGGCTGGAAAAAAGAAGCTTTCATATATAATAGATAGGAATAATAACCAATTATAATAATAGCTACAATATCCATATTACGTTGGAACGTGAATGGCCTCACAGGTATAGACAAAAAAGTACCAAATTATACTAAGAAATGCAAAGTATGAATAGCAATACACAATGGCCTCACAGGTATAGACAAAAAAGTACCAAATTATACTAAGAAATGCAAAGTATGAATAGCAATACAGAAAAGGACACACAGCTGGGAAGAAGTGAGCATGTGAGTTTGATAAAGAACGGATTTTAGGAGGAATATTCAGCAGAGTATCAGGGACAAAGGAAAAGTCTTCACAAATATAGTCTCTCAAAACAGGGTCACTGCTCTTGATTCCTAGTCTAAAAAATGCTCTTTAAATGAACTTTGCTCCACTTTCTTTTTAAATTACATCCACCCACTCAAGGAAACATGATCTTACTAATGCAGCCAGGTTTCTATCTGGTATTACAGCAAAAAGTACAATGCAACAAAACTCTTTCCTGCATTTAAATAAATACTGCTCCATTTACAATGGATTCCATCGCTATTATACATTATTTACACATACATTTTTACATACAGATTATTTACACATTTCCGAGTTATTTGTATGCTTCTTTCAGTGAAAGAGACCTGTGCTACAAATGACACCCTCAGCTTCAAACCATCAGTTCCATACTTAATGGATGGGCTATGTGCCTGCAACAGGCTATCCGCATTGTGATTGGTTGAGTCTGAAATGTGCTGGACTTGGAATTTAATTGTTTGCAATGACACAACCCATCTACAGAGCTTTGAGTTTCCACTGTGCTGCTCAAGTGACCATACCATGTGGAAAATGGCCTATTAGTGTCTTAAGGTGAGCTCGGGGAGGACAGAAACCTCCTGTGGAGCAGAAGAGCAAAAGCTTGCTTGAATTTGATGGTCAGTTTGAATACAGACTATGAAAGCGGTGATTCACGATAGTCTAGCTTTTAGGATTTTAAGCAGGGGGTGTCAGAAAAGTTACCACAGGGATAACTAGCTTGTGGTGGTCAAGCATTCATTGCAACATCCTTTTTTGATCCTTTGATGTTGGTTCTTCCTATCATTGTGCAGCAGAATTCAACAAGTGTTGGATTGTTCACCCAACAACAGGGAACATGAGCTGGGTTTATACCATCATGAGACAGACTGTTTTACGCCATTGATGATGTGCTGTTGCGGTGGTAATTCTGCTCAGTAAAAGAGGAACTGAGGGTTCAGACATTTGCTGTATGTGCTTGGCTAAGGAGCCAATACTGTGAAGCTACCATCTGTGGAATTTTGAATGAATGGCTCCAAGTCAGAATCCCACCTAAACATTACAATACTGCAGTGCTGTGGACCTTCAACTGACCAAGGACAGCCGGCTGCAAGATCAGTGAGGAATGCCGGTCACTGGGTCTGAGCTCAGACAGAAGGGAGCTACCTGTCTCCAGCAGTGCACCTCCCATTCATGGCGAACAGAGTGCTAAATCAACCATTCGTAGTTTACATGAATTTTCTCCCTAACAAAAGGCTGCATTCTGATTTGACTGCATAACAGCTAGCCTTTTCTTTGCTAAGTTTTGGGCTGAGTTAAAAGATGGGATGCTCTTCTCCACTTTTTGACAGCACTGTTCATAACATTTAATGGATCAATATACACTGCAAAATGTTTATTTAAAGTCAGGAGATGCCAACACTAGCCTGAAGCACAACATTTCCTTCAATTTTGAGAGAATGGTGCAGTATAACAGAATTAGCTGGAAACAACTGAAATTAATGTCCATTTGTTAATTACACAAACTTGTGCTGAACAGGTGCCAATATCTCCTTTATGGGCAAAGTCTTTTCATACTTTTCAGAATGAATTCTGCATACATTGTAGTTCAGTTTATAAAATGCTTTATTAGATGTTAATAATAATACTTGAATACTGTCTCCAATAACAGTGCTGATAAACAATAATAGTCTGTAGAAATCCTGGAATGCTGGATAACAGTAACAGTGCTGATAAATATATTCAAATGTTTCTGCACATATATTATGACTCTCTTGAATAATATCAACTGAAACAGCCTTTGCTTCCTGAATAGTATAGATATTTGACCAGACTTCTGTACTCAGGCTCAAATGTCTGTTCTGCAAAGATCTTTATCATACCAGTCCAAAAAACTAACTTACAGACTTCAACTGACCGTGTCTAAAAGTATTTCCTAATACCAAAATCTTGTAATGTTTTACATGTCTCATTAGCCTTGATATTCAGGCCTTGTCTTGCATGTGACTTACAGTGTCTAACAGTCTACTCTTTATCTAGCAATCCATTGCAAGTACACATATCTTCCCCTTGGGAAAGGAACATTGTGTTACTTCCCTTGAAATTATTTCTGCCAAACCTCATGCTTAGCCATCAAGATTATCTTTTCCTTTTTACTGAACTGTTTTCCCTAAGACCGAATAAAGACATAAAAACACAAATCTGTCTATATTTTTATAGGTTCATAGGTAGGTACTAGGCTATTGGCCCTAGGGCCTACACAAGCCTAGCCAAAAATGTTCCCTGCTTTCGCCACCCAAGAAAATTATTTTCCTGTGCCCCTGTCAAGCAGAACCACAGAAGTGATCCCCGGGGAGAATTTCCTATTACCCATTCAATCAAGATTTTTCTTGAAGAGTGCTAATGAGGAGCTCTGTTTGACATAGCTAGGTAGTCTGTTCCAGAGTATGGGAAGTCTCTGGGACAGGAATCTATCCCTCCAGCATGTTCCGTTTATTGTGGTGACAAGGTTTAGGTCCCTAGCTTTGTATGTTAAGCAGAGATCGCCTCTGAGTAGGCGATAGGCAACGGAGTAAAGCTGGAGTTTTTTGAGACAGTCTGCGTAAGGCATCTGTTTGAGGCCAGTAATCCTCTTTGTGAGGTATTTTTGCGGCCTTTCCAGTTGTTGTAGATGTCTTGTGAGGTACATACCAAAAGGGGCATTGTACTCTATAATGGGTCTAATGAGTGATGAGCACAGGGGAAAGATGACCTCTTTTTTTTCCTGGATGAGAAACCTTTTGTGATGAGGTGTGCCATGTAGAAGGTTTTCCTGACCACGTTGGCGATGTGATCAAAGGAGAGACTACTGTCCACCAGTGTCCCAAGGTCTCTTACCACACTTTCGGTGTTAAGTAGACTACCACCTATGTGGTACTTCATGGGTACAGAATTTTTACCAAAGGGGATGACAATGCACTTTTTGGCATTGAGCTTGAGACCATGTCTTTGACACCAGGCATCTGTCTCAGTGAGGCCCTTTTGTAGGATGTCCACATCGTTAGGAGTTTCAATTATGGCTCCTAGTTTGCAGTCATCTGCGAATTTAGTTAGCCAAAGACCTTCTGTGTTAGCCTGTACTTCAGAGAAGTAGATACCAAACAGGAGAGGACCCAGGACTGAACCCTGTGGTACTCCACTTGTCACTGGTCTGAAGTCTGATTTAGAGTATGCTACTTTCACAGTGTGGGTTCTTTCAGTAAGCCAGTTGGCAACCCATCTTGTGACACAGGGATTTATACCTAGTTTAGTGAGTTTATCTATAATTCCAGAGTGGGGGATGGCATCGGAACACCTTGGCGAGATCTAAATAGGCTGTGTGAACCACCTTACCCTCATCTATGGCTTTGGTGACTACTTCAAAGAAGTCTATCAGGTTTAGGAGACATGATCTGCCTTTTACAAACCCAAACTGTGTGGGGTCAAAGGTTTGGAGATCTCCAATTTCTTTGTTTACGAGTTCCATGATGATACATTCCATGGCCTTGCAGACGAAGCTCGTCAGGCTAATGGGGTGGTAGTTCCCAGGGTCTGTTGTGGCCCCCCCCCCCTTTGTGGAGTGGGATAACTGTTGCGGTGCGCCACTCAATGGGCACAAAGCCTGAGGTGAGGCTATGATTGAACAAGGTACTTAGGTGGGGTGCCAGTTCATTCTGTAGTTCATGTAGAAGGCAGCTTGGGATGTTGTCAGGTCCCATGGATGCGGTGTTCTTGGCTTTGGAGAGTGAAGTTTTTACCTGTGCAGCTGTGATTACAGGAACTTTGCATTCTTCCGGTATAAAGATGGGCCCTTTAGTGGGTGAGAGGGGGGTAAAGTTAGCACTGAACCTATCTGCCAGGATGTTGGCAGTATCAGTTGGTTCTGTATATTTAGTGTCAGTGTGCTGTAACTCAGAGCAGATCTGGGTGTTGCCATTGAGATTTTTGACATAGCTATAGAATGCTTTCTGGTTGTCTTTAGAATCTGTGGCAATTTTGTTTTCATAACTAGCTTTGGAGGATTTTATGAGGGAACTCAGCTTCTTACTGAGGCTGTCCAGGGAGCTCCTCCAATCATGGGATTTTACTCTTTTTGCAGCAGTTACTTTCTTCTGTTGTAGAGTTTGTTTATGGCAGAAGACCACGACATTGGCTTCCTTTTTTTGGAGGCTAGCATCTTGGTTCTGTTACGGATAGCATGATCCATGCACTCGTGTAAGGGCTTATAAAGTGCATTTGTGTAGGATTCAGTCGTCGTACCTCTACTGTCCATCTGCATGGGTGTCATGAAGTTTGCCACTTCTGTCTTAAGAAGCATTAAGTTGGCTTTGGAGAAATTTTTTACAGTTGTTTTCCTAATGGGGGGTGGGAGTGGGAAGTGGATGTCTAGGGCGATTAGCTTGTGGTCGGATCTGACCAACGAGGAGCTGACCTCTGGTGTGGAACACCGGCCACCCATGTTGGTGATGACCAGGTCTAGGATATTGCTGCCTCTGGTGGGGGTGTGGATAAGTTGATCCAAAGCGTTGGAATTGATGATTTCCAGAAAACGTTGAGCAAAAGAGTTGGTACACGAGTAGTTTTCCCAGTTAATGGTATGGTAGTTGAAATCACCCATTATTAGAGTGTTGGGATGTACCTTAATATTTTCCAGTGCATCAAGAAAAGAGGAGTGGGAATCCTGGGGCATGGTGGGGGGTCTGTAGCAAGCTACAATCTGGATTGCGGTTTTGCCCAGAGTTAGTTGAACTTGGGATAATCTCGGATGCATTATGCTGAGCAACTAGCTTGGAGGTGTGGATATCCTTAATGAATATGGACACACCTCCACCTTTAGTGGTTCGGTCCAGGTTTGGTGGCCTAAAGGTGTGGCATGAATTATAGCCTGGTAATGCAGGGGTGCTCTGGAGCTTTGAACCAGGTCTCTGTCACTGCACAGATGTCACTGTTCTCCATTTTAAGGAGTGCCTCGAGTGAGTGCATTTTGAGGTTTAGACTTGTAGCATAACCCTCAGATTTTGCTTGCTTGTACCTGTTACGGTGGTGAATTTGTCATTTGAACCTTGCCTAAAAAGGGCACTATAGGGGTGGCAAGAGCCTTTGCCAGTATCCAGAATCCCAAGGGCGACAGGTGCAGGCCATCTCTGGCAAAGCAGCGTGGTCTGTCGATCATGTCATCCCAGGCAGACAGATACTGGATTCCCTTAGAATAACACCAGAAGCTTAGCCAATTGTTAAAGTCAATCATTTTGTCCTTGTACTGTGGTGTAATTCTGGGTGATGGCAGGATGCTACTCAGGGCTAGGGTCATACCGGCCTGGGCTACAAGATCAGGGAGCTCCTCCATGTCTCTTTTCATGTAGTCCAGGGAGGTACGTCTCAGGTCATTCACACCAACATGGACAATGACAGAATCATATTTGTACTTGTTGTGGAGTGACCTGAGTGCGTGCGTTATGTGGCGGATCCTGGCACCTGACAGGCAGCTGACAGTAACTTTTTCCTTGTTTAGCCTGGTGAGTGGAACATTAGTGTGCCCGACTATAGAGTCGCCTATGACTAGAGTGTTGGGTACGTTATGCCTTATGGGCTGTAGTGGAGTGGCACACTGAGTATGTGAGCTGTGTGTCATTTGGGTTGTGTTGGGGGGTGGAGGTTGCTTGTATTTCTGCTTTGGAGGTCTCTGTTGTTTGGGCAGATTAGTACTGAGAGCCTCCACGAATGTAGGTGTGTGTTTTGTGGTTCTGTGTGTGTGTTTTGGTGGTGTAGGTTTTGAGGGACTATGTGATAAGTGTGGTGCGGTGCAAGTGTTTACCTTCTCCTCTTGACTGTCTAGGCCAGTCTTTGGTAAAGAGAGCTTTGCTTCCAGTTTGGTTATACAAGTGCATCTTTCACAGGTCGCAGTGCTGGGTGGTAAGAGGAGAGGGTTGTCTGTGTACATGAGGCAATTGCTGCATTGTCCCAAGATGCCCAGATTCATCAGGTAGACAGCAGAAAACACCCAGAGCTGACATGCCTGAATAGGTGCTTATTTATTAAGTACTAAAAACTGTTTTCCTCTAAACAAGTGAGGAAAGTTGAGTGCTGTAGTAATTTGTAACTTATTTAGTGCTTACAATGAGTTCTGAACAAGTGCTGAGATCAAAGAAACAGATGAGTGCTAAAACTAAAAAGCTGGCTAGTTGCAAGGGAAATTTTGAAAAACAGACTTTATGGCACCAGGAATAGTTTAACCCCAGTTAAGTGGGGGGGGGGGGGCTTAGGAGCTCACAAACAGTCCTGGACACAGCAAATCCGTATCTGACCTGCCACAGGAAAGGGGGGAAGCAAGCTTAGAATTTTTTTTTCCCCAGTAAAGTGGAAATGGAGAAAGCTGGAACAGAAGTTAATTCAACATTAAGAATCTGAGTGGGTTGGCCTTCACAAATGTTCTCTATTAGATTGAGTGAACTAATGACACTAGACTGGGAGGAGTGTCACAGATCAAATATACAGTATGGGTGGGCAACTGCAAAACCATCAAGTATAAGAACACACAACACTAGGGAGGGTGGGTGGGAAAAACACAACACTAGGGAGGGTGGGTGGAGAAAAATATTACAGTTCCTAGCTGTAGCCACTACATGAAAGTTTTAAACAGATCAAGGAGCAGACTCGAGAATGCTTTTAACAGACAAAAATGCACAGAAAAGTTCGGATAGAGCACTCACAAGCAGAAAATACAACTCTCAGTATGAAAAAGCAGTTTACAGTTAAGTAATGTTAACACAGTTTAAAACAGTACATAAAAAAAGCTTTATAACAGTGCAAAAATATAGTAGATCAACTGTATAGCACAATTACAAGCTTTTCAGAAGTGCAATTCAGTGAAATAAGTGTAAGAAATAACTTAGCCTGCTCTTGGAATATTTAGGAATTTCCACTTATGCAATGCAATCCAGAGCCTGACGATACAAGGAGAACCTTTATAAGACACAGGGTTTATATAGCAGTAAGAAAGGAAGAGTTGGAAGATCAGATTACTACTCAGCCCCTGCTATTACCCAATCACTCGTACTACAGAAGGTCAGGAGGCCTTGTTAGTCTCAATAATAATGAAGACAAATCAGCAGAAAATGGCTGCCAGAAACACAAACAAAATTCCAGCCTACACAACAGACCTATATCAAGATTATGCCACCTGAGCAGAACACAGAAACCTCACTTTAAAAGCATAGAAAGAACACCCACAAAGAGAAAATCCAAGTCTCAGTATGAAAAAGCAGTTTACAATTTAGTAATTTAAATAAAAAAAGCAATTATAGTAATGCACACTATTACAGCTCCTAGCTGTAGCCACTACATGAAAGTTTTAAACAGATCAAGGAGCAGACTCGAGAATGCTTTTAACAGACAAAAAAGCACAGAAAAGTTTGGATAGTTATACCTTAATGTACTATAGTGTACTCACTAAGAATCCCCTCAGTGTAACAGCTCCCCTTGAGGTCCCTGAAGAAAGTTTTCAGGGACCTTCTTTTGTAGTTCTCATATCTGTACTACTAACTACTATAATCTGGTTTGAATATACTGGCTTTACGCCACCTCACTCAATCTGCAAATGTGTCCTGATAGATAGAGATGTTTTTTATGGTATTCAATGGTATTACTAGCCAATACCTCCAGCAACTTGACTAATTTATGTAATTTTCAAAGAGCTTTAACAGCTCCATATGCAAGAATATACCTACTTCAGCAATTACCCATTACCTAGAGCCATAGTCTTTAGAGTCTTTAAGTCTACGTTCTGATATATGTGTGTGATGCATCTAAACATGCACATTATTCTGAAAATCAGTGTCTTTTAATTCTGTGGTTTCTAGAACTGATTAGACCAGGCAATTCTTTCAATCCTGCTGTTCCAGAAACAGAATGGAGGAAATGCCATGCACATCATCACCCTGTCTCTGGGAGTCTTCTGTTAAGTTAGACAGAGTACAAACTGTTAACCTTGCCTTTTTTTCTTCCCCATGTCTGTCCACTGTAATGCTGTAATGATAAATTGCCTATTGCCCATCTTTTCTACCTTAGGAACTAGTGCTTTATTGTACCATGATGTCTCTCTCTTATAGCAAATTAAACTTTTTTCTGTTGTCCACAGATTTAAATCCTCAAACATTGTACTATTTAGTCCATTGTATTTTTTATTATATAGCCTATCAAGCATGATGGTCATTTTCTGAAGACTAACTGAAATTGGCAATAGAGGGAAACTTTTATAACTGGTCTTGAAGCATAATTACCATACACTGCATTAACTTGTGTCTGTAAATTTTCAACTAGATTTGTTAATAATTCTATTTACCTTTTTTATTTCTACATGCTGTAATTGAGGTCTGCCTTTTAAATTTATGTCTTAAATATCCTGCAAATATTTATGAACTATAATGGTTTACTAAAACCTATGCTTCCTGCATTTCAGATATATACCTTTGCATGCTACATCAGTGTCCTTTTAGATTTCTAATTTACAATAATTATGTTAAGTGCACTGTAATTTGTAAATTAACAAATTAAGCCTGCCTGTTATGCATTGAATATACTGAATAACTATTACTACCTATTCTTTAGATAACTAATTTTAACAAGCCCATTACAAATAACTTTGTCACTTTATCTTTAAACTAATGACTGAATTATGCGAGGTGTGCTGTAACTGCATGTTGTGATCAAGTATGAATGTTAAATCTGACTGAAATGTACCACACTGAACACATAACTGAGGATGAATGTCATATTCTGAACCTTGACTGAAATTTACATTAAAGTGATACCTATTTATACTGAACATTTAAAATAGCCATGTATATTCTGGACACTAACTAAAAGAAAGTCTTTTGCCAGCATTACCTAAACAAAGATAAAGCATAACTGAAAAAAAATTGGTAAACGTATTCTGGAAGCTAAACTATTGGTACCTTTTTTTCTGTTAGTATAGTCTGAACATAGATAAAAAAACAAACTGAAAACTAGTACTGTTATACAATTTTCTGAAAATATAAGAACATTTACATACTTGCTTTAACTGTAATTTAAATGCACATTTGCTTTACACAGTTTTTCCTGCTTGAGTTGTGCACTACAGCTCTTGCCAAGTTTAGGCCTTACTCTGCACTGTCCCAGTCACTGCTGAGGTATTGGAGGGCGTTTCAAGTCTCCTTTTCTATATCCAGGCCTTACAAACCTCCCCTTTTCCATCTCTTGTGCAAGGCAGGATGACTGAAGTTATTGACGGTATTTAAAAATCAAACTGAAAAATCAACCTGGAAATTATTTAAAGTAATATTTGCAGCTTTGACAATTATAAATTCGTAGCATTTCTTGTCTGCATAAAATAAACAAATGTTGCTAATACATTCTTGTAAGTCTGTAAGCAAACTAATAATATCATATACTAAACTAAACTAATATTAATAATAAATATATTCTTGCAAATTTGCAACTGAACTGATAATGTCCTACAGTGAAATGGGAAGGCTGTAACTTTACTATTAAACCAAAAGGAAACCTCAGTGGCACTGTTTTTTCCTGTCAAAACCTCAAATGAAACTAAAGTAGTAATCTCACACTGTATTAATATTTTAACATTTTTTGTATTTCTGCAACTCTATAAAATAAATCTTGACTGTTGAACTTGGAACTTTCTCAGTTTACTCTTGTGAGCCTTAAGTCCTAACATACCATTCTGTATATGAAACTCCATTCACTGTCTTAACATAGCCAGTCCTTTAGCTGCCATCATTTAATTATTTTCAGCATTACTGAATGCTGCAAGAATTTATCATTACTTTCTACAATTTTCTTGGATAAATAGTAAGAACTGTAACTTCATAAACTGTCACCAAGAATCTTTCCCATGCTGTTTTATTGCATACAATACTGTCTGTAATTCAGCTCGCTCAGCTGGCCTGTAATCTGATAAACTGCACTTTCTTCATGAAATATATACAGTCTTGAACTGCTTGCATAGATGCATTTATTACTTGAGTTGAACTTATCTGATTCTGGAAGTTGACCTGTCTGTCCTGTATGGGACGTTTCTTCATATAGTATACACATTACCAGAGTTGAACTGATCTAATTCTGGAACTTCACATGTCTGCTCCTTATACAAAGTATAACATAGAAGTTGAACCTGTGGCTTGAATGACGCATAGTATTTATGATGTACTTTTCTTGCAGGGGATCTGAACTTGTAACTGTACTGTCACTTCCAATATGTAGCATTGACTTTAAATGTTGCATTCTGTAAACTAGCAAAACATCACTTAAGGTCTGTGAAAGCTTTTTGTCTTTGTATCAAGATGGTTATGCACTGCAACACTTTACTACTATAACAATGTTTGCTAAACAAAACAATAACACAAAAATTCATTTCCTAAATCTGTAACTGTAAACCCTTTATTCTGTGAATTAACTCGAGTGTCATTTCTGGTATACCCTACACAAACTGACACCCTTTTTTTCCTCACTGGCCACACCCAATATGCCTTTCTGAGCACTTCAGCTGTGTCAGATGAACTGGAATTTATTTCATCTTTAAGCCATAAATCTGCATGTTCCGGTTATAACCAATTCTTTAAATTCTGTACATTTGCACAATTTATTACATGCAAATTTTTACAAGTGTCATCTGTGTGCACTACTATACATTCTGTAGCATATTTATTTTTCCATAAAATGTTGTTACTGAAGTCTAAAACAACATACAACTCTGATGACATATCCATACCTAGTACAGAGCTGTTATATTTTGAACTGTTAACTGCTGTAATGTTTGACCCCTTCAAATTCTGACAAAACTGCATTTGTGTCCTCTAGTAAAGATCCGTTTGTAACTGAAATTGTCTGTATTAAATCAGTAGATTAATCGTGTAAAGAAAAAATATGAAATAAAGATTATTATTGCTTTCAACCTTACACAATGACAGATAATCTGGTTTGGTGCTAGACTGCCACACCCAATACAGATAAACTGAAAATCCTTTTTTTTTTAATAGAACTAGCAACAGCACTGACTTGAGCTATGGAATGTCATTTTATTTTTCCCTGAAACACTAGTAATAACACTGACTTGAGGGAGGGTATGCATTTTTTCTTTACTTTGCCCTGAAATCTGTACATCATTTATGCAGGTGTTTACTTTATCAGACTGATTAAAATCTGCAATATTTGCACTGGCTTCTAAAAACAAAAAAAAATAGAATTTACTACATTCTGAACATTTGTATTTGAAAGAATATGAACCAGAGACATAGCAAAATGTTTTCTATTTGGTTTGGAAATCTACATGTTACTAACACTGACTGTGTTCACGTCTGTATTTACAATCCTACTACTTAACTCTGTACTTTCTATTACATGTAAACTAGAATGTATTACATTCTGAACATCTGTAATGTGAACTTGAGATATTGCAAATATTTACTTTACGTTTGGTTGGGAAATCTGCAGGTTACATAGATTGACTATGTTGACATTTGTATGTGCAACACTGTGACTTAACTCTATCTCAAATTATATGCGCTGTAGCATTTATACTGAGCTCTGAAGACTGTAAAAAAATGGTGGGTACTCTTGCCTAAAAAAAAAAAAAAATCCAACCCTTTTTAAGTTGCAATCAAAATACAGTTCTCTGGTAAAGGTATTACAGTAATAAATATTAAATAGTTGTTATCAATGTAGGATAAGTAAAAGAGAAGTTTTAGGAGCCACTATTTCATCATCTAACATGGTAACCAAAACACAAACAAAATTGAGAAATAAAACAAAAAAAGTCACAGACCCAGAGAAAACAAAAAATGTTTTAGCGCTTTCGTCAGCAATTACACTTGACTTCATCAGATTTGTCACAGTAAAAGCATCACTTCCTTTTAAAACCAAGCACCATCACATGACTACAATTAAGCCATTAAACATCCATTTTAAAAACACAGTTTTTCATAACGAAACAGACCAGTAACCAAAATATAAACAAAACTGAGAAATAAAACAAGAAAACATCACAGACCCAGAGAAAACAAATTTAATGAGCGCTTTTGTCAGCAATTACACTTTATTTTTACTAATCAGTTTTTGTGTTAAGACATTTTACTTTTACTTGACAACTGTGTGACGTTTTCTTGATTTATCATCTAACATCATGTTTCTTACAGAAAAATATCTTGTGGGTTTATTGACCACTTATCCAAAAAAAAAAAAAAAATCCAACCTCTGATGGCAATACATACTTTTGTTCTTTCCATTAACAACCACATTACAGTTACTACATGCAAGAATATACTTGCATGGCAGCAACTGTATTATATTTAATACAACAAGCAAGAATTATAGATTTCGACTAATTCCCTAGGAGCTTCTCTCCTCCTCCTTTTTCTTAAAGATAGTGCAGACCAACGATGAGTTTTCTTCAAGGACCTAGTGCTACACCTATTCACAGACAGTGTACTGAAAATCAGTACAGTGTATACATCTCCTGATGTCCTTATAAACACATCTCAAATTCCATAGGCAGGAATACAATCTAACCTGCACTTACAGACCTCTCCCTCAGAATGGTTCTTCTAAAAGAAATTCCATTTCCTTATCCTGCAGCACAATAAAAACAAGCCATTCATGCTGTGTGCACCTCCTGTAAGCAGTAATGCACTCTAACCTGCACTTTAAAGTTACACTGTTTAAGAAATTACATTTCCTCTCATGCTACACAAAATAAGATTAAGAAAAAAAAAAAACAATCTATACTGTTCTACTGTGAGATTAAATATTGCACTGTCCCTGGAAAGCCACTTATTTTTTGTACACGTGTCATACCAAACAAGAAGTAGCAATCATATGGAGTGTGTGCAAAGCAGGAAGAAATTTTGAGACACCTAGAAGGAAAGTGCAATGTTCTACTTTTTTTTTTTATTATGTTTTTCCATGGTGTTCCCCCCCAGCCAGCAACAGGCCCTAGGCAGCTGTGTAGGTCACCCAGTGCTGGACCCAGCACTGTGTGGATGTTATAAAACAATCACTTCCATAGCCTTTTAAAAATAAGAAGTTCAAATCTCAGTAAAAGGCAGGACACTCATCCATCTCATTCATACCTCCCTTACAGAGTAACAACAAATACACTCCTGATTTACCACTTTGAACCATAACAGTAATAAAAATGTTTTAGTGATAGTGATAGAGGATTATTGTCCAGACTTGTGAGTGATGAGTCAGTGTTCCAGACAAGAAGAGGGTTACAGTGAGTCATTTTTCAGGTGACAGGATCTCTGATGTTATATGGACCCTAAGGACTCTAACTCTTGATAAATATGACTATGATAAACTTGTGGTGCCTGTGGTGAGAAGTTGAACCGGAGGGATATGGAGACAGAGAGAGAGAGACAGAGACAGAGACAGAGAGAGAGAGAGCACACACACACACACACACACACACACACACACATCAGAACTTTACAGGCATGTTACAAATACAGGTAAGACACTAATTCTGAGTGGAATTCTTCCTTCCTTGTAAATATGACTCATGCATAGATACAAAGAAAAAAGATAGTTGGCTTTGGTAATTAGTTAAATAGCCGGTAGGATGAGATGCTCAACAGTCTGACTTGTTTCAGTAAGGATGGCTTGCACCTCTCGTTTCAGGAGTTTTGTGCACTGGTTAAAGCCTCTGTTGAGTTCCTAGTGCCTCCTATGGGCACAGCACAGCTGATGGACATCCCAATGTAACTAACGTTCCAAAACTGGATTGTATTAAGCTGGGACTCCTTAATACCAAAAGTCTAAAATTACCTGATCTTGAAGAACTCCTTGCAGGACTTTTTAAGTCTAGTCAATTTCCCTTTTGTCCTTGAAATAACCTACCCTTTTTGGTTAGAAATTGTTCTTCTTCATCCCATGTTCGATAATTATACATTACCCCTAGTGAGAATAACTGAGATCACATCATAGATAATTTGAGGGGACCCCTGCATAGGATAAGGCATTTAACAGCTGCCTCTGCCCATTAGTAATACATGGGGTAGTCCGGGAGTAAGTTTTCTGTTTTCCATCTAAAGATCCAAGTTGCACCCGAATATAGACAAGGACAAACTTTGTTTTATGTGGATGGGAGTTTGGTCCAGAGCAGAGATATCCTCTGCGAGCTACAACTGTCCCACCATTTTTCAATGTGGCGGAAGAGGTTTAGATTCTTAGATTGAGTATTTCTAATGCCATTTGACTTACTGATGTGCAGTACATCCATTAGTACTGGTTCAGAGGACACCTTGTACGCCAGACACAGGCCACCTCTTAGTCTGTAGGGCAATAAATATTGAGACTGAATTTGAATCAAACCATGTAGGACATTTTAATTTAAAGTTTAATTATCGATTTTGCCCATGATGACTGGGGCACAGCAGTGATGCCTTTTCATCAGTATGGCCTTACAACCCACAAAGATAATTGCTTTATGTATCAGCCTTACAAGCCTCATCTGCAAATCCATGGAACATATTATAACTGACTTCATAAACCGTGGTTCAAGAACCTTGCTAGAGACGACCTCCATCAGCTTTGGATTTTTGAATGGTAGACCCTGTAGATTTAACCTGACCAAAGATCATATGATGCAAGTTGGATATCTTGACTGGGCTAAGGCACTTGACATCATTCCCTAAGCTGGCATTATACAAAGGCGAAATGCTTTAAAAATCAATCCACATCTGGTAATATGGATAGCAAAATGGCAGAACGACAGAATCCACAGTGTGAGTTGCAGAATCTTAATCAGAAAGTATGAAAGTGATCAGCAGTGTCCTTCAAAGCTCAGTGCTGGGACTGCTCTTTTTTGGTACTTACTTCTCAGATATCCAAGCTCAGATCTAAGACCTCTAGCTGACAAAGTATGTAGATGACTGCAAACATGTGGTTACTGATAAGTCAAATTATGAGACACATCCTCCTGAATTAACTTTCCATAGTAAAATCCCGCTGTACTAAAAATGGGATTAAATTAAATGCAAAGTTGTAGTATCATCACTGTTGGCAGACAGCCCCTGCTCTGATCATACTCTTTAGACAACACACTTCTATAAAATGAAAATTAGTTAGGGACAGAGGCACTTTGGTCGATGGCTCCTTCTCTTTTGAACATCATCTAACAACAGTTGTTAGGAAATACTTTTATTTAGCCCAGCTAATTGCAAAAAGAATAAAGGTCCAAACAGATAATCACTCTCTTATACTTGGCATTGATCAAGCCAATTCTCGAGTACAACACCCTCTTTGGGATGTACCTCACTAAGTATATCAAACAATTAGAAAGACCCTAAGGGTTCCTAACCAAGAGGTCACAGGCCTATTATCCCGGAGCTACCAAGAGAGACTGGAATCACTATCCCTTTCTTCAGTGTCTTATAGACTTTTGAGGAGAGAGATCTCCGTTTTGCTCACTGTGCCATTAGAAACCAGATCATGGATCTTTATTTCTCCACAAGTCCAAAGCTTCCAAAACAGATGAAAAAAAAACATGGAGGAACAGATTACAAGCCAACTTTTCCCAAACCTCTGTGACAGACTTCCCCTGCATGTTAAGCAGTGAAACTTACTATCTTCATTTAAATATAAAATTAGATGACGGAATGGACATCCACACATTTTTTTCAGATTGACTGGTAGGGCCCTCCTGGAGAAAAAAAGTGCAGTCTGAGAGAGGGTACTGGCAAGGTAAGAATGGCCATGAGACTCAAGTGGCCTTGCAATATCTATGAATCTATACAGAGCTGCAAATATCTGGAGGTTTGAAATTCCATTGCTAAAACACGTAGATAAAAGGTTGTTGGTTGTTAACAGTGTTGCAGAATTGTGAATTCAGCACAAATAATGGGTAATGGTTACTTGTAACAGCCATAGGGACATGCTGCATGTGAAGCAACATAATTGCCAGTTATCAGAAACATCCTGCTCATAACAATAGACAGATAAAGAGAGAAACATTAAACACATCTTCTGGTTTTTAGGGTTAGGAGTACAGGTAGGGACAGAGTTTTACAGTTAGTTTTTCACTATTAGGGTTCAGCTTAGGGTTTTAGTTTACAGTTGGAGTATTACGGGAACTTAGTTACAGAAACACACAGCTTCGAATTTTGAATCACATTAGTTTCCATCACCGGGCATAACTCATCTGTCTCATTCAAAAAAACACTATATCACCTCTCAACTGTCCCTGATTTTCAGGGCCGTCCCTGACTTTGGCTCAAATTTTAGCCCTGTCCCTCTTAATAATATGTGGTGAATTATACTTAATAAATAATGATAATAATTAGACTTATAGACTTTTTTTTACTTCAGAACTGTTTATTCATTCATATTCTCTTGTTCTAGCAATATCTCAAGTTACTAGAAGCAATATTTTAAAACTATCCCCAATTATTTTTGGATTCGGCCCGGATTCTGTTGGTATTTGTAAAGAGTTACGCCTGCCCAACCCAGAAAGCCAACGTCCAAGTAGAGACTACAAATCAATGCTACAGCTAACTTTTCTGTGTAGTTTATTAACCGCATGTATTGAATAGTTACTGCTTTTAGTCCCAGTCACACACTCTCCAACTTAAATGGGGAAATAGCCCTCAACAATTCAAGGTCCTCAGGGACAAAAACCAAAAATAATCAAGAACAGGAAAATACTTTTAATTTGAGACACTGCCCGAATAAAGGAATGTTAATGAATAAATGTCTTCTGAAGTAAAAGAATTCTATGACACCCAATTATATCATTATTTATTAAATGTAATTCACCACCTTTTCTTCAAAAGTCACTGGTTTTAAGATGGATTAAGACGCGCAGAGCTAAAATTAGAGTAAAAAAAATCAGGGACAGTTGAGAGGTATGGGGGGTGAATAACACTGATACAGCTGAGGATGAGCAACAACACACCATACCTCCTTCAGCATTTCTCCTTAACAAGTATTACAAGAAAAATATATAGGCACTACTACCGCTCTGACATATACCAGACAAACTGGTGATTTTATAATTATGATTTTTAACCCTTAAAGTTTGCCTTATTACGCCTAGATTTGCACGTTTTCTTTATAAAGTTAGACGTGGTCAGAGGTGCACTGATTTCCACATAACTAACGACTCAAGCCAATGGCAATCGAATTGCAATCACTATAACAGTCAACAGCAGATCCCAAACTACATACATTAAGAGACAGTGTAAAAGAAACCTACTGAAATACTGGCAAACACACTGCATTCTGTCCAGCATCGGGCCCATTTAACTCAATAGAATGAAAGATAACAGAACTCACCTTGATCCTTTGTGGGGCAGCAAACTCCGTAATAACGAAAGCCCTGCAGCGTTAATGAAAGACATTTTCTGAGATTCATTGATAGTAAAACATCTACAGTACGAAAAAAAATAAAAACAGTCACATACCCAAACCTAACGCATCCTTCAATGACATGCTGTTTACAAGACACAATTAATCGATACATCGATACACTCAGACCTAATGTACGGGAACAAGAAAACCCATGTCGTCATTTCCTCCGCCCCGTGCAGTATTCTTAGAATTAATATTAGAAATCCCAGAAGCAAATTGAACAAATAATATGTGATGGGTACTTTTAAACTGTGTTAGAATGTTATATACTATCGGCTTTGGAAAATAATAATAATAATACTAAAAAAAAAAACTGGTATTTTGTCAACTGTCTGATTCATCCGGCTTGCCATACACCGCTTAACATTTGTTTTGTGACATCAGTTGTAGTTAGCCGGCACCGTAAATACGCAGTATCGGAAGTAAAGCAGTAGTAGGTGTGTGGATGATATTGCTGAGGAAACACGTGAAACTAGCAAACACAGTTTGAAGAGTGTTTTGCGGTGCTTTTGCGCCTTTACTAAATGTATTTGTAACGGGTTGGAGTAGAGTCTCCCAGTAAACATCCTGACTGTTTTGTAATAGAATCGGTGGAATTTTTGTTGAGAATTTATATAAGTGAACGTTACCATGTTAGAGAGGATCCTAACTCCTTCCCCCAACTGGTACTGTTCCCGGACAAGTGATACTAGCTCCAAGGGACTTTTGGGATTTGCAGGGAGAAATTCGGTCTATCTAGTGGACGTTACTGGACCAACTCCTGTCTTTAGTGGTAATTGTTATAGAAACTTTGTTTTGCGTTACATGCCTGTTTAAATGTGAAAGGTTGAATTCAGTTAGTGCTCGTGTATTTAAATGATGTTACTGACTTTCAGCGATTATTGTATATGTACATTTCTAGAAACGTTTGTGTTTGTCGCTTAGAGAATAAAATGTTTGCAATTGAAAAATATAAGGAGAATCCAAAGGAAGGAAATATGCTCTTCTGTTTGCTCAGAGAAGAACGTTAATGACTAGTGCCGCATATCTGTCATCCGGGGGGATGGCAAACGAAAGCCCGTAATTAGGTGCAAACTTTAATTATTCCTTTGTATATGTATGTATATATGTGTATGTATGTATGTATGTGTATATATATATATATATATATATATATATATATATATATATATATAGAATATGTTTTGTATTGGCGTGCATTTTTGTGAAAGGTTTGAAGTCAAAAACTCAAGTGTTTGTCATTATTTGGTCAGTCCAATCTTCAACGATTTTTCAGAAAAAAAAAAAAAACTTTATGGCCACACCGAAAATATGAGTCAAAGTCTGGATGAAAACAGCTGATTGGACTGGTTTAATGCACTTTAACCCAAGTCACAAGAAAATAAGTACTGCAGTAGAAGATAAATAATTTTATATGTTTTGTAACAGGTGTACTGATGCACGTGGGTAGATTGAGATTATTCAGAGGATGACCCAGGAAAGACAGAAATACTGAGAGCAGTTTGCAAAGGAAGATTACAATAATAGGTATGGTTTGCTTGGTGTTATTGATACAAGCTTGTTTTTTAATTGAGGAGAGCTTTATCTGGTAGAGGTTCATAGGTAATTACTCTATTGGTGCAAGAGCCTTTACAAGCCTACCCAATAATACCTAAAATATGACTATTTTATTCCCATTCCTCGGATATGGGATTAGGGTAGTGGGTCCTTTGGTGTTGGAGCCTTGAGTCATTTTACAGACTGCTTCTGTCTATAAGAGACATGGTCAGTGCCCCAGGAGTGAATTTACAGTTCCCCATCCATTTTTTTTCAAATTTATTTTGAAGAGCATAAGGGACAGGCTTTGCTTTATGTAGATAAGAAGTTTATTCCATAGACAGGGTAGCCTTTGGGATGTAAGTCTGTCTCTCCCACAAGTTTTTTTTAAGAGTCGCATATAAGGTTCAGGTCTGTGGGATGTATAAGAGTTGAATAATTTTTCTTGCAAATGTAGAACATTTTCATCAGAGAATGTCTTGTAGGTCAGGAATAAGTCACACCTCAGTAAACAATATGAGGAGGAGTAAAGGGATAGGGATTTTAGTTGGTCTGCATAAGGTACGCGTTTTACATTTTGTATTTTTATAATGAGAAACCGCTGAGGCTGCTCCAGTTGGTGCAAGTGTCTGGTTAGGTACACGTAGAAGGGGGTATTGTACTTGATTATGGGCCTGATGAGGGCCGAGTACAATGGTATTCTGACTTCCTTTGACCTTGATGCCATGCCTTTGCTTATAAGTTGAGCCACACTGAAGGATTTCCTCACTACTGTAGCTACCTGGTGGTCAAAGTTTTTGTTACTATTTTTCTGTGTTTCTAGGTCCCTCACTGCTGGGTCTACTTTTAGGGAGGTGCTATCAATATTATAATTTGCAAGGATATCTGATTTACTGAATGGTAGGATTACGCATTCTTTAGTAATTAGTTTCAGTACATGGTTTTGGTACCAGTTTTGTCATTTTCAGACCTGTTTGTAGGATGCCACCATCATTTGGGGATTTGATTGCTCCCAGCTTAGTCGTTGGGGAGCTTGGTGATCTGGAGGTCCCCAACATTGGCCTTCATTTCAGAGAAGTATATGTCAAACACGAGGGGTCCCAACAGTGAACCCTGTGGGACACTGCTAGTAACCAGAGTTTGCCTATCTGGACAACATGTCCACTCAGTGATCTAGTTTGCTATCCACCTGATAATGTAAGGGTTTATGCTTAATGCAGTAAGTATCTATGATCCCCGAGTGGGGGATTGTGTTGAGCTTTGGCGGTGTGTACCATTTTACCCTTATCCATTTCTATGGTGACTTTCTCAAAGAAGTGATGTAGGCTCATAGGATTAGCAACCAGAAGGGGTGTGGTTGGGTTTAGGGGCTGATTAGTCATGTCTGCAGAGTAGGGAAAACCGAGGAGGATGGAGTGAATGAAAAGCTGGTTAAGAGCAGTATAAGATATCAATTTCACTTATGGTGACTAAGTTTTACTGGTCAGGCCACTTGGTCGGCACATAAATATATGTGTATGTGTTACATGTCACTAGATGGGTTGCAAACTGGCTCAAGGACAGAACCCATATGGTTAGAATTGCTGGAGCCATGTCAGACTCCAAACCAGTTACAAGTGGCGTCCCACAAGGCTCCGTCCTGGGACCTCTCTTGTTCTGTATATATTTCTCGGGGGTACAGGCCAACACGGAAGGACTGTGGCTGACCAAGTTCGCAGATGACTGCAAACTGGGCGCCATAATCGACTCTCCAGCTGACACAAGCATCCTCCAAAAGGGCCTCATAGAAACAGACAACTGGTGCCAGAGCCATGGCCTCAAGCTAAACGCCAAAAAGTGTATAGTCATCCCCTTTGGCAAAAACAAAGTGCCCACAAATTACCACATAGGTGGTAATCCATTAAGTACAGAAGAAGTAATTAGGGACCTGGGGACCCAAGTTGATAGCAATCTCTCATTTGACAACCACGTGGCTAAAGTGGTTAGAAAAGCATTTTATATAGCCCACCTAATCATGAAGGGATTCGCATCTAGATCAGGGGAGGTCATCGTGCCTCTTTACTCATACCTCATCAGGCCAATAATTGAGTACAATGCCCCTTTTGGGATGTACCTTACCAGACACCTGTAGCAACTGGAAAGACAGTCTGTGCCTGACGTATAAAGCCATGTCCAACCCGGAATTAATGGACATGCTGCACCTCAGAAAATCCAAATCCCATCGAGCTACACGCTCGAGAGACATGACCTTCAGCACTGAAATAAATAGGACATGCTAGAGGGACAGATTCATAACCCAGACTCTGAAGAAACCCACAGTTTAGTTGGGTGAAAGCGCTTAGTGTATTTGGTATTTTTATGTTTTGTGTCTTGCTGCTATATTAGCTTTGTTTTATTTATGTACCACAAATCTTGTTTAAAGGTCACATCGTGAATGTAGAAGCCTTGGGACTATTTTTATAACCCAGAGGCTCCCTTCACTCTGGAATAAAATCCCAGTCCAGGTTAGGCAGAGTCCCTCATTGACTCTCTTCAAGAGGAATCTTGATGAGTGGATGGGAGATCGTAGGTTTACCCCGGGTATCACTTCTGTGTCACTGTTAGACAGAGGCACAGTATACTAACCTCGAAAAAGGGCATAGCAAAATTAATTTAAAATGAGTGGCGAAAGCCAAACACACTCTGGCTAGGCTTATAAATGCCCTAGGGCAGATAGCCTAGTATGAACGTATTACAGTGCCACTTATTATGGTCAGCATGTAGCTGGTTGGCTTATGCTTAGAACAGTTCTCTTACAGACTAGCAAAAAAGGTTGTGAGTTTTTTTTTTTTTTTTTTTTTTCGGCTTATCTAAATGCGGTTTTGGACTTGTATGCAAGTACTGTATTTTCAAGTTCAGTCATGGCTTATGCAAGTGCGTAGTTTGATGTGAACAGAAAGGGGGGTGGAGGTGAGTGTCAACTGTCCATGTTTAATTGCAATGCATACTGCATGTCTTTTGCATCTTTTGAGTCATTGTTTTGTTTGTTTATCTTTTTTGTTGACTGGATTAGTCCTACTGGCCAGTACCCCTCTTTTGGAATTTGGTTTGGTGGTTTTGTTTTGTTTTTTTTCTTTCTTAATTTTTGATAAGTGTTTTGGGATCTTTTACATTCGCCTTATACTACCACCAACTCTGGTAGATGGAACCTTACTTTGGTATTTCCTGTGAAGGATGGCATTCTCTGGAGTGCATCACCTGAATGTGCTGAACTACAGTGTCAGTTAAGGAAAATCACTCTTAATTACTTGTGGGGATAGAATCTGCAGCCTTCTGGTCTTCCAGTTGAGCTACTGACATTGCTAGGTAGACTACATCAACTGACCCCTTCATACTTTAACTGCAAACTAGTGTATACCTACCAGTACTTTTGTGAGTCTTTTTGGGACTTACTAAACTGTAGAGAGAATATTGACAGTGATTTCTTATAGTGACACAAGGGATGCTCTGCAAAAGCAGCAGTTACTATTTACTCTATTTAAAATGCTGTGGTCACACCTGCAATCAACTAGCAAGGCAGATTTGGTGGTGGTGAGGTGTAAGGTGTAGAACGTTACTACTTAAAACCATATGTTCCAAATAGAACCTCTTCCTAATACACACATTAACTGAGGTTATCTGCTAACATTGTCTATATGTGTATGAGCTGAGTTTTTTTTGTATGTTTTCTTTTACATGCTCTGGAAGATTTCTGTTACTCTTACAATAACAGAAAGGAACATATGTTCTAATGTTGAATTTAAGGGGGGGGGTTGTAAAGACTTGGCAACAAGGGACTGTAGCATTATAACATAACCCCATCAAAATATACAATAAAACAGTTTATCATTGCAGGGTATTACCCATTTTCATAGGGACCAGTCTATGACAAAAATAAACAGTATAATACATAAAGTTATAGCACATGTTTGCAGTAGATTTTCATTTTCAAAACTATTTCGCCATTCCTCCTACCACTATGATCTTACCCATTTAATTGCACTGTGTGTGCATGTTTTCATAACTATTGTATTTTATATATGTACTACTATGTGCTTATTGACTGTTTTCAGTCTTTATATCTGTGTTTGCATATTCTTGTTTGCTCCAGAGCTGACCCTTTAAATAGTCTATAGAGATCATTGTTCAACCCTGGTTAACAAAATTTAAATAAAATAATAAATTGAAAACTGTCTTGAGTGTTAAACCAATTTGCTGCAGTGCTCTTTCTAACCCGTATCAATAGACTAGAATGCAAGATATTTCTTCAATCTGTTTTCCTCCAAGATTATCTTAAACAATTCTTCTTTCAAGAGTGTAATGACCCAGAAAAATGCATTTCTCAACCCTGAGATATATATATATATATATATATATATATATATATATATATATATATATATATATATATATATAGTGTGTATATGTGTGTGTGTGTGTGTGTGTGTGTGTGTGTGTGTATGTATGTGTGTGTGTGTGTGTATATATATATATATATATATATATATATATATATATATATATATATGTGTATATATATATATATATATATATATATATATATATATATATATATATATATCTATATCGACTGAGGTTACCACTATACCTATTTTCTGCCTTCTGAAACCAAGCACAATGTTGTTATAGTTAACGAGCTGAAGGTTAAGATTGGTCTTAAAACAGAGTCTTGCAGAACAACTCTCTTTGCCTCTGTCCAGTATGTGGAATTAACCTAGTAGGAAGAACCTTTGAGACCTGTTGTTTTAACCACTTGATAACCTGTCTAACAATATGTAATTTTTTAACGTCTACCTGAGGCAAAGAATTAAACATGTAAGTGCACAGTGACAACAGAGTATTGGGTCTAAAACTGCACTAATATTACATAGGTTGGTCATACTAGATATATACGTTTGTTTAGGTCCGTCTGAAGTGAACATCCTGTTATTTAAGATCTACCAAATACCTTTCAAAACATTTTCTGATATGACTTTGATAAAATAAGAATTCTATATTAAATCAAATTTTCCTCATTTATGTATAGAGACTATTAGAAAGTTGTCATTTCCTAGGGACCACATCTTGTTGTCAAAGGAAATTAAATAATGCAACAAATAGATTTGTCAGTACATCTTTAGCAAGTGAATAAAGTACCCAAGTAAATAGTCACAGCCCATACTAGTATTTTCTTTATTTTGCACAATGAAGACCCTTTCTTTACTAATGCCATGCGTCCATCTGTCAATGTTATAACTGAGAGATTGTAGTTTGCAGTTCAAAATTTCCTGCATCATTGGTAAAATGTGTTAAATATTGACTAGGTTAACTGTATCACTTGCTAGGTTATATGTCAGTACCACTTTAGCGTAAGAGTTTTTTTTTAGCAAATTATTTATGCAAACTTTATTACTGTTTTCGTGCTTTGCAAGTAATGCCTCATAATTGCGTTTAGCGCTTGCAATTTTCTTCGTGGCTGTGTTGTGATTTTTATTTGTGGTTGTATAATACTTATAGTAAACTAAGTGTTTGCCTTTTAACCTGCATGAGGTAATGTTAATTTTTTTATTCTACCATCAGTGTTTTGGTACATGGTTTCCTTTCATATTTTATGGAACAGTGCTTATCCAAATTGATTTTACATGCTTCTAACATTTTTGTGCAACCAAGTTGAGTGGTATTATTACACAAGTCTGAGAAATTTTAAATTGCTGATTTTTTATTTATTTATTTATTTTACTGAAATTTTGAAAATCTTTTGTTTTGTATTCATATACTTGGAATCTGCTTGCGATTTTAAATAGAGTAGCAGTGTGATCTGAGTTACATAACGGCTGGGAGGTACAAATATTTCTTTGTAAAGCGGAGTATGTGTTGACAAGATTAAACTAAGTGTACACTGTTCTGAGTGAACGGACAACACAGATATAACACGCACCTTCCTAGTTTTAGTTTTCGTATTGATATTTTTGCAGCTTTAAATATTGATAGGGATTCATCAGGTTGCCACAAAGAGTAGACTACATGTACACTTAATATAATTTTTCTGAATGACTAGAAAGCACAAAAAATGTGAATGATTTTATTGAATACATATCGTGTACACTTAGTGTAGGCTTTATTGAATCCACCCTCTGTGTCATTACCTCTTTTATGGAAGGCAGTCATCTGAGTAAAATTATTAGTATTAATAAAAATCTGCCTTAGTGTTTGCTGCAGGCCATGTTTACATAATCTGTATGAGGGTAGTTGAAATGGTTACATATTGAAAGACAGAAAGTGACGAAGTGCGAATGCTCAGATGAGCAAAAATGCCTCAAATCGATTTTTTTTTTTTTTTTTTTTTTTTTTTTTTTTTTAATGCAGTACAGTGAACGGAATATTTGCCCTTTCTTCACTGTAGTGCGATCTCAGAGTTGGAATTTATATTAAGCGGGGGGGGGGGTGCAGCCCCTCACAAGAACGTCTTTGATTTGCAGCATTTTCACTCATCTGAGTGTTCACACTTCATAACTTTCGATCTTATGATATTGACACAGTTGTAATCCCTAAGCAGTTTGATGGGTATATTACGTAGAGTGCCTGTCAGATGTTCTAGGAAATTCCATTGCAAGGCAGCATTCCTCCCAGGCTGATTTAGCTAACTTTGGGTTTGACAAGATGTTCTTTTGTCTAAAAAGATTTAACTACTAGTGATAAGTTTGTTATGAATTAAAATTCCACCTGTTAAATTATGTGGATTCTCTGTGCAGCAAACAAAGTGCATCCTGGTATGTCTGCACCCAGTGTGTAATAATTGGCACCTCCTTTTCTGAGGCTGAGCCTACTTATTCGGTTGTTAAAGTATTGGACTTTAGTCTGGTAGCCTATGGAAGGGAAAATCATATTAATAGTCTGGTACCCTAGGGAAAGGTAAAACATTTTCAATGTGTCACTGTCCTTTTACGAAAAATATGTAGGTATTTTAGATGGACCTCAACATGTGTTCCAAAAATACATTTAAATTGTTTACCAGTGTAGATACAGTTTATCTGAAATGAACAAAGCATCCACTGCAAACTGAAAAATAAGTTTATTTAAAATCTCTATTTATTTGAGTTGCTGCTTCATTTTTGCTGATTGTGTTTACATTTTTTTTCTGCACTTTGAAATGCTGTACTACCTTATATGGCATAGGCTATAGATTCAGCCTTGCTGAATCTAGGCTAATTTGGTATCACTGTGCTGCTAACCAGCCATCTTGCATTGAGGACCTCCATGCACCCTTGTGGCAGAAGTGTGTAGCTCAGGACCTATCTGAGTTGGGTATTGCTGGAGAAAGGCTCAGTTTGGGGCTTTCCCATTGGTAGTTTGTCTTAACTGTTGAATTTTGTTCGTATTTAAGTCTTCTTATTAGTGCTTAACTGCACATGGGGGTTAGCGCTACCCTGTATAGATGCAAACGCCTGGAAAGTTAAATTTTCCTTGGATGTCTGTCAGTATAACTCTCCAAGTCCCTGTTGCTCTGCTGACAAGACAGCTGCACACAAGCAACATCACCACAGCTCTTCACCCTAAACTGTCAACAGAATAAGCCCATCTGTTATTCCTACTTCATAAACTGATCTACCATACTCACTCCCCATCAGTACTATGGTATAAACCTGCCACTATGGATGGTCACTTTCCCACCATTTCTATAGCTAGCCTGCTTCACTTGGGCATCCTGAGGCAATGTAGTAATTACCTTATGTATATTGATAATGACTTGGTCCTGAAACAAATACTGTATGTGAGAGTTTCCAAAGTGGTAGTGTGATTACATCTATCTTCTCACATAAAAAACGAGACATCAAACAGGTTGTCAGCTCATGCACTTCACCTCTCACACAAGTTCAGGACACACCACACACAAGTTCAGGACACAACACACACACACACACGGAGGTACTCACTAGAAGCCTACCAAAAGGTCAGAGACCTCCCAAGTGCACATTATCTGCACACACTTCAACATGTATAGAAACTACTGCACATCAGTGTCTTGCCAAATAAGCCCCTAAGGCAAAACACACCAAAGCCTGATGTCTTGGTCATAGGAGACTGCATAGTGCGACACACAGATGTCCCTTCTCACCAGGCTGGACAAGAAGGTCATGGTCAGCTGCCTGCTGGGTGCCAGGATCTGTCAGATCATACATGCACTCAGGTCACTCAACAACAGAATGAGCATGAAAGAACCAAAGGAGGAGGTGTATCCATCTTCATTAAAGCCAAGTACACCTCGAGACTGGTCAAACAGTATGACACTCTAACGACTCCATAGCCAATTAACTATAGGCAAAACACCCTATCACATCATTGCTAGCTATAGGTCACCTTCCATGAATCGAGAAAAGCACAATGCCTACCTGGACTTACTGGAGTTGCTCACCATCAGCCCAGCACCTTAGTCATGGGATATTTCAATTATCCCTGCATCAAGTGAGTAACATACGCAAGCCCAAACATGCTCACCCAGAGGTTCCTGGACTTTGTCAATGCAAATGCTCTGCAACAGACAGTCTGCACCTCCACAAAGGGCGCTAATGTCCTTGACATAGTACTCACCAACATGGGTTGTCACTGCACTGCCCCCTGTGTGATGTCCTCCTTGGTAAGGTCAGACCATAAATCAGTTTGTTTCGAAATAACTACTGGACACCACATCCACAATGCAACAAAAAAACTAAGGAACTTCTCCAACACAATCTACAGCCTACTAAATGATGGTATAAGATGTTTTATACCCCCTGCAATCATAAGCAATAATGACTCCTATGCAGAGATGTACACAAATATCTTGTATAATTATCTTGGCAGTTGCATAGACTCAGCTGTACATGAGCGGATTAAAATCAGGCCCTCCCGAAAAAACAAGCCACCATGGTGGACAACTAGTATAAACAGATTGTATAATGAAAGGAAGAGACTGATGTCCAAGAACAAACGGCAACTGCCTCTGCAGAGAGAGAATTCACTCCACAGATTACAAAACTTCTGATTCACTTGTTCAAAGTCCTCTAAAGGTAATTATGAAGCTAAAATAGCATCCCTAGCCATGGCCAATCATAAGACATTCTTTAACCAAGTCTAAAATCTAAAAGGGAGTGCCCAGCTATGTGCTAAATTAGTAGTAGATGGTACTACTCGCTCTATACTGGAGGACGTTGCCAACCTGCTAGCTGACGGACTAGATGCAAACTTCACCCCCTCCCATCCCTACCAGCCATACCCCCAAAGTATACCTGACACCAGTTCTTTACGTAGTATCTGTAGAGATCAAGTCATATCTATGCTCTCCAAGGCAAAAAGAATATGGCCTTAGTGGGACCAAATAACATCTCTGGTTGCTTACTAGGCAATCTAAAACAGGACTTTGCTGACCCCTTTGCCATTCTCTTTAACCATAGCCTGAGAACTAGCTTTGTACCAGCAGAATGGAGAACAGCAATGGTAATCTCCTTGCATAGAGGGGGGGCCGTCAACTGACACTGGGGACTGTGGAACGATAAGTTTAACCAACCTCATCTGCTAGGCCATTGAAAGGATCATCATGGACCTTATCAACAAGGACATGGGCAACCTTCAGACTCTAGACCCAGCTCAGTTTGGCTTTAAGGGTAGATTGTACTTATTGAACATGGTAGACTTCATCAGGAAAGTCACCAAAGCCCTGGATGAAGGTAAGACCGTGTATACCGCCTATTTGGACCTAGCCAAAGCCTTTGACACAATCCCCCACTGAAGTTATTTGAAAAGCTCTCCCAGCTAGGTGTTATCCCTTGCATCACTAGATGGGTAGATAGTTGGTGACTCCACCTCTTCCAGTAGCCCCTTCAGTGGCATACCTCAAGGATCCGTACTGGGCCCTTTACTGTTTGGAATCTATTTCTAGTTTAGGCTGGCATAGTGGTTAAGGTGTTCACCTTATAGGCACAAGGTGCAGGGTTTGAGTCTAACATGAGGTAATTGGCTGGGCTTGGAATGGCCCACAAGGGTAGTTTAATCTGGTACTAATTTATATACACCTCACTGCCCCTCTTGAAGAGAAATCTTGATGAGTGGATGAGAAATAGAATATTCAACCTGGGGATAACTCAGTGGCTCTGCTCGACAGAGGCAATGGGAACCAAGGTCAGGTGGCACAATGCCAGGGTAATCCTATGAGCTAGACTTGTAAAGGCTCCAGGGCCATTAGCCTAGTACACACCTATATACCTATTTGTATTCCATTGTGCGTGTGGTTTGTGTGTGTCTTTGGCTCTTCAGACAGTTGAAATATTATACCCAGAAACCTAGTGCTGCTAGAATATTTGATCTCCTGCTTAAAGGAAGTCTTGTCTGGAGTCACAAGCGGACCTTGAATCAATGTCTGGCCCTTGTAATGCTTTTTGCTGTGAGTCAACTTTAGGTGTGTTTCTCAGGAAGGTAGTACAGTTTGTGTGCTATAGAGAGTTGTTTGAGTAGAAGTATATGAGGCAACTCGAGCCAGTTGAGCTGCTTAAGGGATGGACGATGGTGAGACCTGTATGAGGCTTCAGTAGCAAACTTGGCAATCTTGTTGTAGCAAGATTCCATTTTATTTAAATCGGTTTGGCGCAGATTAGTCAAGATGGGAGAGGCATAGAGGAGGGCGGATAGAAGATGAGCCCTTGCGATGGTTGCTTTGGTGCATTTAGTCCTAAACTGTTTGTTCCTGTAGAGGAGTCCAAGTTTTTTATTAACTTTCCTTGATGGTTTGTGCTATGTGAATGTCTAACCTCAGGTTATTGTCTATTTTTACACCTAGCGGTTTTGTGTGTGTGGTTGGAATATTTAAATGTTTTCTTTGGAGTAGATGGTGAAATAACTATTTAGGGGAGGAGATCTGCCTGGACTGAAAAGAATGTTTTTTTTTTTTTTTGATTAAGAAGAAGTTTTATGTTGGTGAACGAAGTTTTGGCTAGGGTGAAGTTATTTTGGGTTAAGGTCTGTAGTTCACTTAGGGTGGGGGCAGCACATATAAGGGTGGTGTCATCTGCGTATTGTACTACTGAGGCAGTGGGTGAGGATTAAGAGATCTTGTTAGTAAATAGAGAACAGCAAAGGGCCAAGGATGGATCCTTGAGGGACGCCTATGGTGACTGGTAACAGGGAGGCAGTTGTCCCTGCCATAGGACTGCTTGCTGACGGCCAGATAAGTAGCTGTTGAACCATGATGTAGAGAGGGGACTTATATGTAGGGTACATAGAGTTTTAAGAAGCATACTGTGATTTACCATGTCAAAGGCTTTTGATAAGTCTTAAGAATATGGAAGAAATAAATAGACCCTTGTTTCTATGGTGGTTAACTGTATTGGTGAATAATAATGCTGTGGTGGTGCTATGGGAAGGTCTAAAGCCATGCTGGAATATGGAGAGTAGGTTGTTGTTTTGGAGGTACTGCATTAGTTGAGGATTAACAACTCTTTCTAATATTTTGGATAAAGGTGATAGGATCACTATTGGGTGATTAGTTGGTGAGCTCTAAGGAGTTACCGCCTTTGTGCAGTGGAGTAATATGTGATGTTTTCCATGAGGTGGGTACATTGCATTCTAATCTCTCAAAAAAAGACTCTTTTTTGCCACTTGAAACTAAGTTACGTAGTGAAATAGATTCTATTTATAAAAGCTTATGTGAACAGTTCAAATCTGACTATGCTAAGAATAGACTACAAAGCGTGTTTTCACAAGTCAGTTCCTTTAGTGATAAACTAAAGCAAACGAAACTTAAAAAGCTGCAAAGAGACTCCAACGATTTCCAAACTGGCCAAATCTTTGGCCAAGACGCAACACAATGCAAACTCGTGAACAGAACCCGATACCTCTAACGCACGCGTTAGATGACGTCACTCATCATGCTGCGTCTGCCATGACTGCTGTGAGTTCTGTCTTGCCTTCTTCCACAGCAACAGAAACAAGTGTGACTAACACAGTTGAAAATGATGTCTTGAGACCAACGACATTTTCTGCCACACCACCTCCTAACCAGTTGGCATTTGTTAGTACACCTAACGGTATTCAGCTAGGAGCGAGACCTAAGACAGCCCAAGAAGTGAACCGTTTTTTACCTTACCCAATAAAGCAGCAATTCCAAGGCAGAGGACGCTCGCAAAGCAGAGGACCGAGGAAACGGAAAATATCCGGAGAGAGGTACGGAACAACAAGAAAGCAGAGAATGTGACTGACTTGTTTGTTAATTTGTCTTCTTATGCTTTGGACTCATCTGACATAAGCTTAATTAATAAGGGCTTAAATTTTATTCCTGCACAATGCAGTAACTTAACTGATGTTTTATGTGATTTACGATTCTTTTGTAGAAGTGTTGCTTTGAAACTATTTTTTAAAAGTTCGACTGTTAAATCAGATGATAGAGTTGTAGAAAGTGACCCCATGCTTTTGAAACGTAAAAGTAATTTTTCACCTGCGCTGCCATTTAATTTAGAGTGCTTCTTAAAAGCTTGTGAAATGGATTTCTATCATTTATTCTCTAATCACACCAAGAGGATAGCTTATGTGAACCTAACATCAAATGAAATGAAATCCCTTAAGAAGTTGAAAAAACTAACTGATCTAACATTTAGACCCGCAGATAAAGGTGGAGGGACCATTATACTAAATACCACAGACTACATTTCTTTGATGTTAAATATGTTATCAGATTTGGGCACATACAAAGTGATTTCAGCAAAGGAAGTTGATGGTATTGTTATAGCTGTACATGAGACATTGCATGATCTGCTTATGTGCAGGCAGATTTCTTGTGAATTATATGATTATCTGTATATTGAGTTTCCAACCATCCCAGTGATAAAAGGGCTACCAAAAATTCATAAAAATGTTAATCCCTTACCACTCAGGCCTATTGTGTCAGGTAGTAATTGGGTTACTGCAACAATATCCACACTTATTGAAAAGTTCCTTAGACCTGTAGTAAATGCAGTCCCATCTATCCTGAGAGATACCTACCAACTTTTGGAAAGTATGACTAACTTGACCCTTGATGTTACAAATAATGAATATTTTTTAATAACACTCGATGTAAAAAATTTATTTACTTCCATTCCCAATGACATAGGACTGGAAGCTATTAGGGAATTGTTAGTCAGAGACACTACATTTTCTGGAGATAAGATAATTTTAATTTGCCAATTACTAGATTTGGTACTTAATAATAACCTGTTTATGTTTAATGATAAAACGTATTTGCAGACATGGGGGGTGGCCATGGGCACCCCCTGTGCAAATACGTATGCAAATCTGGTTGTCTTAAACTGGGAAAAGGAATTTCTATTTAGTAGTCCTATGTTTGAAAATATTAAATTCTACAAGCGTTTTGTAGATGATGTCCTTTTAATATGGCAAGGTACATTAGGAGATTTCAAGCAATTTTTGGACTATCTAGAATCTACTACAACTTTTTTAAAATTCACAATGGAAGCTTCTAATAAATGTGTTCATTTTCTTGATGTTTCACTAATGTTTAATGAACAAGGTAAAGTTACTTCGTCCTTATTTAGGAAACCTACCTGGACCAACACATTACTTAAATATGACAGCATGCACCCTAGGCATACCTTTCCTGGCATCATTAAAAGCCAGTTTACCAGGTTAACTAGGTTATGTCAGAATAGTGAAACATTGAAGTTTGAATTTGAAGAACTAGAAACACTTTTCTTGAATAGAGGCTACAATTATGATTTAATTAAAACTATTAAAGATAGTGTCTTGAATCCTCCAGTAGCAGATACTCGAGTGTCTAAGAAGTTCACTTTATATAATTTAAAGTCAGTTAATAAAGCTATGAAAATTCCCTACATCACTAAATACACAAGTGATGTAAAATGTATAGAACGCATTATATGTAAGAATTGGAACATACTTATGACTGATATTTCAGTAACTAATTTAGTAGGGAATCACCCCAGTTTCCTTTACAAAAATTGTTTGAACCTAAAGCAGATTTTATGTAAGGATCATTTTACTATTCATAAAAACCATACTGCAAGTTTAGGTACTGCTCCCTGTGGAAGATGTAACAGATGTAATTACATCTGTTCTGATTTATTTTTCTATCATCCCACTTTGAATTTCACTTTTTATTTTAACACTTTTGCCACTTGTTCTACAAAAAATTTAGTGTACTTAGCTACCTGCACTAAATGTACTGCCTTTTACATTGGTCTTACTAAAAGGAAATTAGCTGACCGAATTTATGACCATCTATATGAAATCAAGAAAGGTTCAGACACCAATGCTCTAGCTCAGCACATAGCAAAATATAAAGATCATATATTCTGTTTTAGAGTGTTAGAAGTAATAGCTTTAAACCCTAGGGGTGGCGATGATATCAATAATTTAGCATTAGCTGAACTGAGATGGATCTTAAGGTTTAATGCCCATAATTACCCAGGCCTAAACTCCTCTGTATCCATCAAACCTATTTTAAATAATAGGAGGCGTTGATGAGATTTAATTGAGAATTTTAAGGTTCCTTATTCCTTACTTAGTCATAAAATGGTTTTCATTTATGTTTTCAAATACTTTTAGGTTTTCAACATATTTTTCCTATGTATAATTGTGTAACAGGTGTATATATATTTATTAGCTTATTATCATACTTTTTCTATGTATTATTTCCATAGCAGTTTGTAACTTTAACTTAATTTTAAATTTCAGCCAATTCTAAACTGTTTTATCCAGCAGATAGCTTTTCTAGGAAAATTTTTAAAAAGTTTCTTATACTTATCGTTTTTCATTAAGCAATTTTTAAGCTTTAAGATTTAATTTATAATTGTCTTAACTTGCTAAATATTTTAGAGATTGTTTATGAATTATTTAATAGTTGATTAATTCTACATTTTATTCTTATTTCATGAATATATAAACATAAATTTAGACACATATATTTGAACACTAGTTTATTATTATTCTTTATGTAATTGATTAGCTTGTTATACTATCTATGTTATGTACTTTTTTATAAAACTTTAAACCAGCAAACTTGTAGAAGTTTGTTAATTAAATATCCTAATATTTACATGTTTTGATACAATGATCTAGTGTCACTCTAAATCGTCTTAATTTTATAAAACATTACATGTAATATGATCTGTCTGCGTTTATACACTTTATATTAGTTATTTTTTTGTAGAATTCGACTACTAGAGTTCATAAGTATTTTTATATATTTTTTAACATTTATTGTGTTTATTATAGTTTGTTTGCTTGACTAGAATTTAGTTAGCGTAGTTATTTTCATTCATGACTGTTATTGAAACTTATGTTTTAATCATTTACAACAACACAATTTTATTGGTGATTAAGACTTCTATCCTATATTTTTAGATAGATGAAAAGTTTTAAATAACATCAAATGTTCTATGCTGCTATATACCTTTTGGTTTTAGATGCCTTGCTGTATAATGGAAAATCTTTGTTACGCTATTTAAACAAGCGTTCATTTGCAAGCTGCAAAAAATACCATTCTGATTTTATTTTTGACTCTGAATTTACACTGTAAGCTGTTGACTAATTTGTTAATTTAATTATATACTTTTAGATCTGTATAAATTTATAATTTTTTACTTACTTGCTATAATTTAATTCGTAAGTGGAAATTACTGTGGAGGCACATAGCTATTATAAGCTTCTGAATACACGCATCCACCAGATTATGTCACAGCCAGAGTATTTTGAACCTGTCTTGAATTTTACCCTTTTAAATGTTAATTGAATTGATTAATTAGACTAAGTACGTTAATTATTATACAATTTAAATTCAGTCTGTGGGAGAAATTATCATCTGAAGAAGCGTGGTTGTATCCACGCGAAAGCGCTTATCAACCCACCTGTTTCGTTGAATAAAAGTTTATTTTATTGTAAAGCTGCTATTTCTGCTGGACTTATTTGGCTGAACTACTGCTTATATTTGCTGGTACATCGTGGAGAGATCAGTTTCTTTTTGCTCATTTTGGCATTCTAATCTCTATGAAAATAGAGACAGGCTGTAGCTTCAGCTGATATCTGAAGGAAGTCTGGTGGTAGCATATCAGGTTTTACCACTTAGCTTGTCTAAAAAGCATATAAACTTCCATGATTTTTTTTAAACTCCCTAAATTGGTCACTATATTATGTTTTCCTTGTTTAGGATCTAAGGTTTGTTAACACAAAGTTTTTTCTTAGTGGAACTTTACAGTTTGCTTTGTGATTGGCACCATAATGAAGGAATTAACATTTACTTTAATTTGTTTGAATGTTGCATTTTAATTTACCTTTTTCCCTTGCAACGGAGTATTCCAAGACATTTATCAGTGTTCAAGGTGCATAGTCTCATGTTTCATCTACCCCTGTTTTGTGAACACACTGAGTCATTGGGCATTAGTAGGTAAAAATAAGAATGTCAGTATTTTTCTCTGGGGTATCGTCATTATTGCTAGTGGCCCTTGGAGTGAGTGTCTGACACCTGATTATCTCTGTTCTCTTGGTGTAGTACATTGCTTGGCCTTCTAAATACATGGTTATTGACCCTTAGGGGTGACTGTTGCATACCTCTTTTTGCTCCTGTGCATGTAGAAGACAAGCCTGATGTGCAAAATCAGCTTTATAGAATTTCTCTAATGGCAGCACATTTTATTCTATACTTTTCAGGTTTATTTGGGTAAACCATTCCATTACTGTTTAAAGTTGTATTAGCATTTTCAGTTGAGGTCCCTGCTGTCTAAAGTGCTCAGTTTGTGATTCGAGGATAAGAAGCAGCATGCATTTGTTACAGAAGATGTCTGTGTTCGTAAATTTTCTTTTGTTATTGAGCATATTACATTTGTCACCAGTGAAAATTGCTTTTCTCTTTGAGCAAAGAGCAGATACAGAGCTGTGTAAACCTCTATATAGTAGCCTAAATGCGCTGTTGATGTATCGCAGGGGAAAGCTGTCAATGAGACCATGTGTGCTTAAGCACAAAAATGTGTAAGTGAATTTCTGTTAGTGCCATTAATGTAATAAAGCACCTAGGTGGAGCTAGGTTAATTTTTGTGAAGTGTAAAAGAACTGGCAGTTACAAGTTTCAAGTCTATGAGCTGTTAAAAAAAAATTGCTGCTTGTAGTTCGGGGTTTGATTCAGTCCACATCAATTTGCCACCTGTGACTGAGCAAGTCATTACCAGATAGTGCTATGGGGCAGCTGGAAAATTGGGCTACATTCCTCAGTAGTCTTGGACTGCATTGTAGAAATTACATATGAACTGAGCTAAGGAGAATGTTAATGGTATGAAATGGGGACTTTTAAGGAAGCTTTACACTGTTGAGCTGATCCATCAAAAGCTAGTGTGTGACTAGCATTTGCTGCATAACTGGACACAGGGCAGCTCCAACAGGCAGTAGCAAAATATGTGGAACTAAAGGAAGTCTCGTCCACAAAAATACTTGGCATAAATGCAATAACTTTTAATTTGTTAGGCGGGGAAGGGTGAAATACTTTCTGTTCTGTACTTTGGGTACTTGTTGAAACGTAGACTGAATTATTTTATTTATGTTGATCAAATAGATATGACTTGGAGAGCAGACTTCCGTCAAACTATGTTTATCAGCTATAACAACTTAAAGTGCAAGCTTAAATAAAAATGTAGCATAATAAATATGTAGGTTTGAAATGGACAGTAAATAGAATGCACAATGAAGCATGCTGTCTTTACAGAGCAGTACTACCGAAAATATCCAAATGTTTACTTGGAAAAGTCACTGCCGCTGGTCCTGCTGCATCTCACTTTGCATTCTACACGATGCGTGAGCACTCTACTGCCAGTTAAATAGGAGAAGTTATACAATGCTAATACGCATTACCTAACTGAAAAGCTAGACAGCACTAATACTCCTTTTCCCTCCTGTGGCAGCACACAGAAAAAAAACAAGTGAAATATTATCAGAAAAGATTCAGCAGTAGTTGCTGGTCAAACTACTACACCTGGACCGTACACAGTCAAAGCAAGTAGTCCACCAACTGCTTGCAGAAGCTAAATAAGGGAAGTTGGATAACATTAATCCCCAATGACCACCAGTGACAGTAAGCAGAAATAGAAATAACAAGTAAAAATGAAATTTATGCTGGCAGAACAAACTTCTGGTCAAACAGCTATACATCTGGGGCCTTGCATAACCAGAATCAACAAATTACTGTTGGAAGCTAAACAAAGGAACCCATTCTCACTGCAGCACCTGGGACAGTGTGTAGAAAGAGGCAAAAAAAATAAATAACACTTTGTTATTGCATACTGTTTAGCATGGTAGAGACAGTAGTGGTCCCAGGTCAAACAACTACATTTGAGATTTTTGCAGAGTTGTCTTTACTTCTGAAAGCTGCAGGTAATTCCATGAGCCAGTAGCACTACATCCGGTTTTGTATGTCCTTCTGGCAAACTTCTTAAGTGTGCAAGTAAATCAACATAGCCACACAGGAGCAAAATAAGCAGTTTATTGATGACCCAAAAAAAGTTTTATAGAGAATTGGGAAACAAGGTAAAAGGAATTGAAAGACCACAAAAAAAAAAAAAAAAAAAAAGAAATACATTTTAGAGAAGTATCTATGAAGATCCTATGGAACATAACAAATATGCTAAATGGATAGAAGTAAAAGAAAGAATAAGAAGTTTAAAGGTACAGGATATGAAATGAGATGAAGTGACAACAAGAGAGATTGAAATAAAGTAAAGAAAAGCCTCTAATTGGAACACCCCAGGCCCAGATGCAGTATCTAACTTCTGGTTAAAAGTGTTTAACATCTTTACACCAAGATTTAGCTACGAGTAAGAACTATTTATATGTGCACTCCGAACAGACACCAACATAGCTAACAGGAAAAACAATGCTCCTACTTAAGGCCCATTATAGAGTACAACGCCCCTTTTGATATGTACCTCACAAGACATCTACAACAACTAGAAAGGCCACAGAAATAACTCACAGAGGATTACCGGCCTCAAACAGATGCCCTACACACAGTCTCAAAAAACTCCAGCTTTACTCTGCATATCATACTCAGAGGCAGTCTTGCCTAACATATGAAGCTATGTCAAGCCCAGAGCTGTTGGACATGCTCCACTTCAAGAAATCCCAATCCCTCTGAGCTACACGCTCTAGGGACCTAAACCTTGTCACCACAATAAACGGAACATGCTGGAGGGATGGATTCCTGTCTCGGAGACTTCCCATACTGTGGAACAAACTAGCTATCTATATCAAACAAAGCTCCTCATTAGCACTCTTCAAGAAGAATCTTGATGATTGGATGGGAGATGAGAAATTCACCCCGGGGTACACCTCTGTGGCTCTGCTCGACAGGGGCACAAGAAAATAATTTTCTTGGGTGGCAAAAGCCAGGGTACCCTTTTAGCTAGGCTTCTATAGGCCTTGGGGCCAATATCCTAGTACCTACCTATGAACTTATGAAGAGTGAACCTGCAAGCCACCCTAAAAATTATAGACCAATAACTTGCCTTCTGACGACGTATAAACTATACACTGGAATTGATGGTGACAAGAGTTTATAGTCATCTAGAAGAAAACTCAATTATGGCAATAGAACAAAAGGGCAATAAAAAAGTCGTATGAAACAAAGGATAATTTGTTAAAGTCATAGTGGAGAACTGTAAAAAGGGGAAGAATTTAAGTATGGTATGGAATGACTTCTAAAAAGCATTTGACAGTGTCCCTCATTCATGGATAAGAGTGCTTAAAAATGTTTAAGATACACAATACACTGATCGACTACATTACAGTGACCATGAAACAGTGACAGACCACTTTGTAATTAAGCCATGATAAAGGACAAATTTATTATTGCAGGGATAAAAATTCAAAGGGGAATATTCCAGGGTGTGTCTGTCACTATTGCTATTCTGCCTTCACTTTAACCCATTAAACTGTCTGCTTAACAGCTTAGGCCATGGCTATAATTTGGCTCCTAGATAACAAAGTGTAAAGACTTCTCATCTTCTCTTTGTCAGTGATTTAAAACTATAGCTCATCAGATGAGGAACTGAAAGCACAACTACACGTTGTCAAACCTTTTTCAGATGATATAAGAATGTCATTTGGTCTTGATAAATGTGCAAAAGCAACCTTTTAAAGCAGGAAAGCTGCAGCACCAAGAAAACATAATTTTGGGTCAAGAATGTGATATAAAAGAACTTGATCCTTCATCTATTCCCAAATATTTATACACTCACTCTTTTCAACAATAAAACATGAACAAATGTGAATAAAACTTAGTCAGGAATACTGTAGAAGACTTAAATTTATTCCTGAAAACAGCATTGATATCTAGGAGCAAAATCCAAGCTTATAAACCAATTTGCTCTTCCTGTCCTAACTTAATTTTGGAGTGATTGACTGGCCCCAAAACGTATTAGATAGGAAAACAAGAAGGATGCTTTATGCACACCAAATGATTTATAAAAATCAGTGTATACCAGGATTATATATTCTCCGTTCTGAAGAAGGGCTGGGTCTCTAAGATGACTTACCTGGTTAGTCTAACAGAAGCATATCTGCATCAAGCAGGAATGGAAATCAAAACCACAAGTAGATAAAAATCAGCAGCGACTGAATGTGCCAAACAAACAAAAGAATATAAGGTGAAAAACCTGAAGAGAAGGCAAGAAATGTGCAAAATGCATAAATGTAGTTGCAAGTATAGAAAAGTTCTGGAAGAACCTCATGTTGATCAGGAACTAACACAGAAATGGTTAAGGAGAGGCAAATTCAAAGCAAGAGATGAAAGGTTAATATTGACAGCACAATATAGTGGACTATGTACATGTCGGTTTACAAAGTCCATTGAACGTGGGAGAAAAGGGCAAATGTAGGTTTTGTAAAACAGAATTGGAAACAGTTGCACACTTCATTGCTGGTTGTTAACATACTAATGGCAGAAGGACTGTATACTGAAAGACATAATAATGTGGCAAGATTGTTGCACTGGGGATTGTGCAAACATTATGGTGTTGAAGTGGCTGGAAATGTGAGCCACAAAGCATCATAGAAAATGGTGTAGATTACATGTGATCATCCATTACCAACAGTTCAAAAGATAGATGCTAGAAAACCGGATGTAGTGGTCCATGAAAAGAAGGCAAAAGTAGCATTGATCATTGAAATCGCCACACCTAGTGACTACAGTGTGTTGCATACAGAGACGGTCATTTTATATCCGGATTTGCAGGCAGAAATGAGAGTAATGTGGAAGATACCCAGACCATTCCAATAGTAGGAGCGACAGGTCTTACCCAAATATGACTCTAAATTATTTTTATATGTTAGAAATGCATGTAACTACATATGAATTGCAGAAGGAGCCATTACTGGGCACATTGCAGGTGCTGCGAAGAGCACTTCTGGTTGACATCAAAGATTGAATCAATACTAATTTCATGAACTTTAATCATACTTTGGTTTGGGAATTGGGTCCACTCCTGTCATGGTATTAGAAACCAAAGAGACTTGGAGAAATAAAAAAAAAAAAAAAAAAAAAAAAAAAGAGAGAGCGCATTTCTGTTATCCTGCAGTATATCCAAGAAATTGTTGGTGACTGATTTTTAACACTTGCAGTTTGTAGAATTCATATACCATTCCTAGCTTCTCATAAGACAAATGATGAAAATTAAATATTTTGAGGTGGACCTGTTCAGAAAAAGGAGTCTGTCAAAGATTTTTAAATTGCATTTTAGCCCTTCTTATCACAATGTGCCATCCTCTGGCCTGAATAGACTAACAATGTATACACAGCACTTGTGCTGTTATCTAATCTCCATCATATTTTCTGTCAAGGATTTACAATCTGCACCCATGTTAAATTCCACATTCTGTCAGTAAATTTTCAATTTTTTTTCAACTATCAGCCCTGTACTTTTGTCTCACTGCTTCATATGTGTTTTTAGATTTGAACAAATTGCCTTTTTGCTTCTGCAGTATTGACCAAATCCTTACCAAGACCTGATCCATGGCAGGGCTAGCCAGCTGGCAATGTAAACATTGGCTCCAGATTATCACTGCTGAAGTGCAAAATGGGAAAAGGGCTTGAGAATGGATGGAGTACTGACCAAAATGTTTTTTGTTGGTAGTGTTCAGTTTTGGAATTTGCAGTTAAGAGAAAAAAAATTCTAGTAAAAGATTATGTAGGATTGTTTAAATCTGGGGTGGTGCTTGCTGTCTTGCCTTTAATCCCACATTTTTTGTTAATTAAAACATTGTAAGCAGTCTGGCCTCCACCTGGGATCCTTGCATGGTTGTCTCTTTAATATCCAATCTGATACTGTTAATCCTCGTTCATTCCTTACACATGGGTATCGGTCCCGAGCTCGGAACCGAGCCGGCCATTTTCCAAGCTCGCGTCAGCTTCAAACTCTCAAGCTAAACTCTTACCCACAATCCCCCTCACCCTGTTACCTCAGATTTCGTTTGTCGCGTTGCTATTCGGTCATGTCAAGCTACTTCTTGAGCCAAGTACAGTCAATTGTTTTAATAGCTTTACAGGTTACTTTTCTGTCAGAAAAATTCATATTTTTATGGTCTCTTACTCTATCGCATCTAGCGTTCATAATTTCTTCAGGTTTTTCTGCTTTTTTCTTTACCACTTTTACTGCGAGGTATTCTCTCTTTACCATCGTTGGTAATCCTTTTCCCTTTTTCTCTCATACCTTTGGGTACTCTCTTGTACCATTGTTGGAACCTTTTCTATTAATTCATTTGCTGTCATGGCATAAGAAAGGTAGTCCGGGGTTGAAGCAGTGTTGCTTCTGATGCACACTCTCTTGTTTGGGAGCTTCCCATTTGTCTGTTGACCCACCCTGTACTATTTGTGAGTTCTTTTCTAATAGAACCTTGGTGGAAAGGAAAAACAAGCTGTTACTGAAGGGACTTCTAAAATCTCCCTTTTCAGCGGCTATTTCTGGGTCTGAGGCCTCAACCCCTCCTAAAGCCCATAAGAAAACCTTGGATGTTCCTACCAAGGCTAAATCTTTGCCTTCGTCCCCGGCTGGGGACTCTCGCCAACCAAAACCTAAAAAGGCTAAAGTTTCGGCTCCGGAGCTCTCTGTCAGCCCCAGTGCTTTCGGTGCCTAGACCTTCGGCTCCATTAGTGATTTCAGCTCAGTCTTCTCCTGCAGCCTTCTATATATCGGCACCAAGGGGCTCCTCGGTTCAGACCATTACCACTGTATCGGCACTGACCGTTCAGTCTGCGCAGACCTTGACCACGTCGGCTCCGAGATCTTCCTTGGAACCGACGCCTTTATTGTTGACTCAGTTTTGTCGGTTCGAGCTTCGGCACCGATCCCTGTGTCTGTGCAGACCATGACCTCAGCACCGATGACTTCAGTGCAGACAACAGTAGTCTCTCTTGGCACCGTTGTCATCGGTGCGGTCCGATGAGATAGGCACAGAGTCTGCCTCCTCTGTGGACAGGCCTGTTTCTCCCTCAGTCTCTGTGGTCCACTAGAAGCCTTTCCGAACATGTGTTGCGTCTTGTGGACCAGGTACTCTTGGCCAGAGGTATCCCACCCCTCAGGAACTATCCTTCCTTGGGAGGTGATCACCCATCACCAAAGACCCCTTCTTATTCTCCTTCATTGCCTTTGAAGTCCCATGGATATAGCACAGTCTTCCCCTTCTGCGGTTCCCTTTATGGATCTCACTAAGGAACCGCAGTTGCCTTCATGGCAGGAATTTTTGCTATGATCACAAAAACATCAAATTTCCAAAGCAAGAAGGAAGGAAACCAAATCTAGGATGAATATAATTCCATTTAATAATCCATTCGTTCTGGTACCTCGGCAATTTGCCTTCAGTGGAACAATTTTTGAATGTACTACATCATACATACATACACATATATATATATATATATATATATATATATATATATATATATATATATATATATATATATATATATAGTAACATCAATTAACTAATTGCATCTTCTTAAAGCACAAATACATTAAATATTTATTCAAATATAAAACAAGAAATTTTATCAAATGAATTGTTTAATCAAAACTGATAAACTGTAAGCTGAAAAACTATAATAAACTTTATATATATATGAAATGCTATATTAAAATACTATCCAAATCTAAAATGCTATATTTATATTTTTATGTTAAATGTTTTTATATTAAATATTTAAAGTGCAAATTTTGCAAACTAGCTAAATAAATTAATATAACTTTTAGTTAATGAAAAACACAAACAGACATAAACAGACAAAATCAGACAAAGGCACGCAAAAACAAACAAAAGAAACAAAAAAATAAACAAAAAAAAATCAACCCATTCCACCATCTAAATTCATCCCTCTGGGGTATAAAATATGATGATTAAAAATAAACCCATTTTCCAACCTATTTAATTCGTTTTTAAAATTTCCTCTAGATGAATGGGTTCTAGCCAATACACTGAAGTTAAATCCATCAATTTCACCCTTATGTACTGTAACGAAATGGGAAGCTACAGGACTGTCCATATTCTTCCTCCTAATGTCCCCTAAATGTTCCAGAATACGAACCTTAGCTCTTCTGGTTGTTTGTCCTATATACCACAAGGGTTCCACACAGTTGCCCCTCCCGATGAAAT